>NC_081518.1:31557041-31797041 GCF_030273125.1 Centropristis striata
AGGGTTCCCACCAGGACTTCCATGTCTGGTCAAAGCAGACCAGAGCAGGAAAACTAAAAAGGCTCATGTTGCTGCTCTACCATCTTCAGAAAGCTGTCTCTTCCATGACTGGAGGGACTGACGGTGTCAGTTACTTGGCTCCTTCTTCATCTGGGTCAAATCAAGTTCAACAACACATGCTTCTTACAATCTCTGACACAGCGTGTTTTGACATGACACCGGAGAATTAACTTGATTTGAACATTTGCACGGCCTTTAATGTGCCGAGTGAAGCCTATGACTCAAGGACTGTCATCATCCATTCAAAACACACACAAAGCAAATTCTAAATGCATGGCTGTCATTTCGAAATAAAGCTGTTTATCTTAATTCCCCTATTTTCTGAAGGGCCAAAAGCAGCGTTAGACAGCAGTGATCCTGGCAGTCTCCTGCACCGCATATATTAACATGAGAAAATGTTAGAAATCCCATTCTGTGATTAAATATTCAGAGAGTAGCACAGAGCTTTAAGCTTGATGTTTTGGCTGACATTCATCTGGTTTTGACATGGGAAAATATTAACTAAACATTAACCAAAAATAAAAAAATCCCCCAAGATTAAACACACAGCAAGCTCAGCCAACATTAGCCTTGTCCAAATTCATCTGCTTTTAACAAGGGTAATCTAATATGCCAGCTACGAACAGCTGGAGGGGGATTTTATTCAACTCACTGTATTTGCTATCATTCCCTGTTGTTCAAAGTATAAACCCCAGCTTATACATGATAGCCAAAACCTGGATGAAACTATGCCCGTCAGCATGTATAGTGGGACTGACAGATATCTGGATGAATGAAAACAAATAAAAAGATGACATCTATGGGTCTTGACCTGATTTTCCCACTACAACTGGTTGGGTCTTGTCTGCAAAGATCATATCTTTGTATTTATTGTTTGTTTGGAGCAAGTTATCTTCTTTTATTCTTAGGAAATTACTAGGTAGTCCTACAGCAGTTTAGCGCTGTAAAATTCACACACCCAAACATATCCAAATCCCAAATACAGTGCCATGCACAGCCTTTGTTACTAACAAATACTTGCTGCAAACACGTAATTACGGTCTAGTTATTGAGCAACACCTTGCTCTGCGCTCTATCTCCCTCTCCCGGGAGTAACAAAGGAGAAGAAAAGGGAGGTAACATGATATAGATGGATGGTGTGTGTCTACTATTGCACAAGGCAGTGTGTAACATAGCACCTTTTCCTCTATTTTTTACTTAAAACTAACACCCTTACACTGAAACATACTTTTCTGAAAGCATCAATCAGCTAATTGCTTTCTGTTTTAAAACTTCTCCTACTGCTGCTGCTCAGATAACACCTTCTGTCTGTCAGCTACAGCTCACATTTAAGAAAGGTCATGAGTGCCTGAGTGAGTACATAGACATTCATCTATGTCTACCAGGAACAGTAACGTAGTGAGAGGATGGAGCTGTAACATGAGAAGTGTAGATCGACTATCACCTTTTTCTCAACTATTTCACTGCTCGTTAACTCTTTGATATTTCATGCCTGTGTGAAAGCCACCTGATTCAAAGTGTGGCTGCTTTCTGTATCCAATTTGTTCCAATATAGCCAACAGATCATTTGGGGTAATATTTTTAAAAAGCAACCAGTTTCTCTCTCAGATACCATCTGTGTACTATGAGGATAAAGGATATTGGTGATTTGCTGGTTGATAGCTTGTATAGTGTTATGTTTGTAAAAGACGTAAAAAAAAAATAGTCTATGAATTGAATATTATTTACACAGAACTCAGATTACAAGATTAAGTACATGAGACCACAAATTTGTCTAAGGTGAATTAATTTAGGCTTTACTCACAAGAGTGCAACAACTTTTGACCTCAGCAATATGTGTTGAGACATTTGTTCAGGATTTTTTCTTTACAGATATAATCATATAAAAATAAATAAATAAACAAGTGGCATCATAATCTTTTATACAGTAGTGAAGAACCTTTTATCCTTAGCAGGTGCATGACACTACGATATGAATGAGATTGTTGCTTGTGGTCGTTTACATTTTCTGCACATTGTTGCTAAGACAAAGATGTGTGCAGTTGTTGTAGGTGGTGACTTAATGTTTGAGTCCTTGATAATGTTCTATGATTTGGCAGCAGCTGTTTCCCCATGTGCAGTGACACACACACACACACACACACAAAGCATGCACTGGCTGAATGACACACACAAAACAACCTACCTCCATGGCGAGTGCAGCCGTTTGCTGGTCGTAATGATTCAGTAGATTGGGCATAAAGGTGGTGTTGTAAGGCAGATCCTGGCACATTCTCAGTCTGATGGGCTCACAGCTAAACTCACTGTGGCTCTCTATGGCCTCCATATGAATCGACTGGGTGGGTGTTACAATGCAGAAGAGTAAGAAGATAAAGGTGAGGAAAGAAAAACTGACAGAAACTCCTTGTCTGCAGTAGATTGTTGAAGATTTCAAAAACCACTCTTTCAAACAGCATCTTCCAGCAGGTGCTTGTATCTTAATGTTAGACATTTCTCCACTGTGGCTCAGTCTGATGACTTTATCGTCACCCAGACAACCACTAGAATGCACTGAAGACATGCAGAATTGATTTCAAAGTGTCTTAACATTAGAAGCAATTAAGTCCATTTTTAGTGTCAGTGGTGGAGGTAAAAGCAAGTAATCCCCAAGGTGGGTACACTCTGAATATGTACCCTGAATGGCACATGTAGTGGAGTCCCAATTCATCTGTATCCCATGAATGTGGCTGCTTTGTGTGTCAGTCTTCAAAATCACTTGTCATTGTAGTATTTGCCTTTCTTGTAGTGTCTGAGAACATGCTTTTAAACTGACCCTTGGGGATAAATAGGATATCCTTGATCCTTGACGATCCGAATAAAAAACAAACAAACATATGGCTTCTCTCAGCCTACTGGTAATCCCCTGGTCCTTCCTCAAAATGAAAGCATGTTGCTAAGATAACAGATCCATCAGCTGTCCGCTGGAGGTCTCCTCAGGGCTGCTGTATGCCTCTTTCTTCTGTTTGTTTGTGTCTCCTTTTACTGCATTTCGAGCAATGCTTCAAATACACATCTGAGGATGATCCCAAAACATGTAATTATCCTTCAAGTGGAGTTCGTAGATTTGATTTGATCTGGATGACTCAAAACCCTGTCAGTCGCAACACTGGTGTGGATCCATCAAGCAGGTCCTGCAGGTTCAAAACACACAAACGAGAAAGGCCTAATGGTCAAACAAGCAGAGTGGGCTTTCTTTGACTAAAGTTCTACTGTATCTGGTATTGTCTCCAATCAGCCACACCCTTGTCTTTACACAAGTCAGGTTGAAATATCTTGATGAAATCAACACCAGCCCAGTGGGTGATATAGGTAGGCGTTGAAAGACCACGACAGACTGTGGATTGAACCTGCAATGTCAAATTATCTTCGCCTATACTAGTGCTGACAGAGAGGTCATATGCAGTTCATGTTGCAGACTGCTGAAACCAGGTTCAAAGCAAAGCACGACAGCTAGTGCCGGTTTCAAGCTGTTAATGTGAACGTTACACCTGCGGATGATCAGACACTCCTCCGCTCTCGTGTTTGTGTGAGGTTGGCCGGGCAACAGTAGCGTTCCCCTGCGATGTTTCACACTCTGTGTCTTTTACACAGTAAAGTTAAAAAAACAAAAGCCTGGGAAGTATACTATTGAAATAAAAGAGCAAATAGGGGAGTCCTTTTTTCCTTAGTTTTAAATAAAACCTGCGTCAAAATGCTCTCAGTCGACTATTAGACACTAAGGTTAGCTAACTTGAGTGAAATCCAACCCTAACAGCTAGCTAGTGTTAACAGTAAATTTACGTTAAATTGTACTAGACACCCCTGTAAATAGAGCTAATGTTACAGGTAACCCTTTACGTTACCTCTCTTTTGAAGAGAGCCTGGCTTGTTTCATAAGCACAAACCTTCAAAAGGTAAGCTTCAGTGAGGCATCATCGTGGTGTTGAGGCAAAAGCCACACACGGTGACACGCACACGGAGCGTATCAATCTTGGGAGCAGTGTGTTTGTCACCGCAGTGTCTTCAGCCCGACAGCGCGCTGCTTGTGCACATGATTCCTTTAAAGCATTTATAGTCCAAGTCTGTCCGGCTTACGGATAGGAATAACCTTAAATACACAGTTCCTGTCTAACAAACGTCACAAATATAAATGCTTTACCTTGTGTGACGAATAACGAGCGGTTCGGGCGCTCCTCAGCTCCACCGGCTCCGTTCACCGCAGTGCCTTGCTGCTCCACTGTTTGCAGCTGGTTGCCTGCAGCGTGCAGTCGACGCGTCGTGCCCGCGGATTCACCGTGCCCGCGCACAGACGTGCCAAATTGGCCCCACTGGACGCTGCATGCTTACTGTATGTATAATGTCTAACAATGCTGAAAGACGTGTGGACGGCAGAAATCAGGGAACTTTTTATGTACCATTAATTAGCCTACCGTTTGTTGTCTTAACAAGTTGGCAACACAAAAACTTAAAAGCAGGGATGGGCAACTTAAATGCTGGAGGGGGGTATAATTTTTCATTGACACTGCCACAGGGCCACATATAGGACCGTGCACTTCACCAGATATGATGAATGCAATTTTAAATATGTTTACAGTGCAGTAACTTAACATATGTCATGCTCAAACAGTAACAGTATAAATAGGAATATAAAAGGTTTGAAGCAAAAAAAAAACAACACTGTGATTTCTTTTTTTTATTGCAAGAACAGCAGACCAACATTAATTGCAAGAAGTAATTTTGTGCATTTTTACACTGCACTTTTAAGATTTCATGCTCAAATGCATGTAGTTGTACTGAGGGCCACTTCAAGTGAGGGTGCGGGTCATGAGCGGGCCGTATGCGGCCCCTGGGCCTCCAGTTGCCCATCCCTGCTTAAAAGGGTCAGTTCACCCCAAAATCATCAATCAATTCCAAATTTCTTTACAGAAACCTTAACCCCGTTACTCAAGATAATCCACAGCCCTTGTCATGAGCAGTTTCATGTAGGAACTTTTGTACATCTAGCTCCATTATATTTGAGAAAAGGAGGACATCTCTTTGTCCATGATCTATAAATCCACCTTAATTTAATCAAATTGTGTGTTACTCTCCCATTCAAAGGCATATGTGAAGCTTAATATTTTTGTGCTGCTTATTTCCACCTGGGAACTTGAAAGGTGAATTATCATTGTCAAGGTCACATGAAGGCAATTTTCAGGGGATCTAGCCTGGGACCCCATATATACACACACACACGACAGTGGCTGTAGCAGAAGACAGCATACAAAGAATGCATAACAACTGTTAAAGTGAAGGCAAGAGAAACTAACTCACTCCCTTGGGGGCTAGGTGAAGGTGTAGCTAAGATGTGACCTAAAAATATATGACAGACAGGGAAAACTAAAAGTATGAAAATACCTAAAAGGTCTCATTATTAAAAGTCTTTATTAAAAATTATACATGAAATGTACATACTTAGGGTATATAAAAACATAAAGCAAATAATGAAATACATAATAGTACATCACTATTTATACATTTAAAAATAAATCAGGCAATAGATGTCACAAAAGTTCTTTCAAGAACTTAAAATTATTGTTTGGGAACAACAATGCAACAACCAAAAGTTTTGGATTATCCATTTGGCCTGATAAGTGCATTTTAAATCTGTCATAATTTTTAAAGAAATGTAGGTTTTCATGTCAATCATTTTCAAGAAAATAACAAGATCATTTTATCACTGAAAATCTAACTAATAATTAATACCCTTTTGCAAATTACTGATATGCTATATGGTCAGTTATGGAATTAAAATTATATTGTAGACATTTATAAATGGACTGCATGATACCACATTAATTATATTCTTATTTCATAATCATCTTGTGATTTCAAACATAAAGTCCACGAGTTTACAGTGTGACATGAACGTCATACCGACTGAAATGGCCAGACAGATTTGTTGGGATTGTATCAGTCGGATCAGAATGTCAATATTTATCCCTTACAGCCTGAGGATTACTGTTGCGTGCTATGATTCCCTCACACACAATTGAGCACAGCATTAGATTAACCGTTTCAACACTGATCTGATCTTTTCAGTCGTTGAGTTGTGGGGGGTCTGTCCAAGCTGAGGCGGCTGGCCCACATACTGATTAAACCTCTTAATATGACCCCACTTGACACTCAACCACAGTATACTGTTCCTATACAAATGTACACGAAGCCATGTTGCAATCCAGATTACTTTAAATCTGGGGCATCTTTCTGCAAAAACCCTTTCAATATACCCATGACACTGCATTTTAGCAATTGGAACTTTAAGTCATGAGACCTACAGTAAATCTGGGGCCACACTTAAAAAAAATTGATTACAGTTTCTCCATTCTCTTGTCATTTTGACACAATGCAATTGTCTTACAAATAGCATAAGCAACAAAAACAGTAAAAAAAAACCAAAACAGTTAAACATAATTTTTGATTTTATCCCACGGGAGTCTATCAGCCCTTCTTTTCACATAGTTGTTCTAATCCTGTGCTTGGCTGACAAATACTATTGTGATCAGAGGATAATTTTACATAAAAATGAACACAATGTAAAGAAAACCCCCTAAACATATAAAGTGGGATGTGATAAACTAGTCAATGGTTTACCTGCAGCATTAAGCCACAGTGGAACGCTAATGAACATGTCACAAACTGATGTCTTTATATTAATCTTATAATATTAACTTCTTTCGAGAGGTGTAATATAGCATGTCCAATTGAATTTGGAGCCAAATAAAGATAATTTGGTGTTTTATAGCAGACACATCACATATTTACATAAAACATCATAATAGTGGGTATTAAACCTGTATATAGGCAATGCATGTTTGTTGATGCATCTCACATACAACAAAGTGTTTCATAATTAAAAAAAACATTTAGAGCAATAAAAAATGTTTTGCTGTAAAAGAGAGTTAATGAAAAGCTAAAATAAAGCAGCTAAAATAATCTCAAATATTTTTGATAGATATAAAAAAGTATTTTCTTCATAAAAAGAGGTTTCTTCATACTGAAAAACACGACATATTTAGTACTATTGAACCAAAACAGTCATGGATAATGATAAGACTACATCTAAGTTTAGCCTTCACACATGTACGCACACATAAAAAGATCTGCATTTCAATGCGCCAACTGAAACATGCATTGTGTGAGGTTTTTTTGTCACTGTAAATAAATTTTGCATTTATGGTTTCCATCAAGTAAAATTACAACAACACTAATCCATCTGTATTAAGCTCACTGCTTCACACACACAAAATAAACAGTTTGGTTTATAATTGAAAACAAATAGAGCCATTTAGTAACCGATCTGTGAATCACGGTTTGGAGCTTGGTGGATACTGCAAAGCAAGAACCTGTTTTTCAAAAACTGATTTCACTCTTGTTCTGCAGTGAAACTCACCAATATACTGGTCTCAAGACAACAGCATCAATGCCTTTTGGGATTTAGCTGTGTCTACATGGAGTGGTGTCCTCATTGCCTTTTATTTAGTTAGGCATCAGGGTTCAAGCGTGGTCGAATCAGGCGTCGGCTGTGGGGAGCGTCCTCAGCTGCTTCTTCCAACTAGAATAGAGGAAGGATAATGTCTGGGTTATGTGTGTGGGTGAGCAACAGGGTTTGATTGAAACAGGGATCGTACAGCTTGAAGAGTAAAATTTCAAGCCCTCATCAAGCATCTTTAAGGAATCTTAAACAACACATTTTCAGAGTCTTGCAGTCTTTATCTAAATTGCTTATATCAATGCAATTTCAAAAAATAAAGTATAAAGAAATTAATTATACTTGACAGTTTGTTTATTTTACCAGCTGTTATTATTAACTTTGATGCAATGGTTGGATCATGATTATTTAATACTTGCTAATTTCCAGAAAAGGGATCAACAGAGGACTTCTGTAGCTATGAATGATGAGTGAACACAAATAAAATATTTTCCTATATGTTCAAAAACCAAAGGGATCAAATTAAGGAAATGATCAGATTATCCCAAAAGAATATTTATATGAATAACATTTAGGGCTCATGGCTCATTCAGAGTTAGGATCTGGTGTGAGACAAACCAACACTGTGATTGCTTCATTATTAAGCATTAAACATTTTTATAAGTGACTGTCTAGATGAAACACCATATGTTTCAAATTATATATATATATATATCCAGGTTGTAAAATGCTCACTAGTAAGCATATATACACACACATATATTTTTGAATTCAAGCATATTCCTTAAAAACACAATGCTTACTAGTGAGCATCTTACAACCTTTTTGTAGGAACCCTGCTTAAACACCAAATAGGACTAGATGAGTATGGATAAGTTTTGTGTGTGTTTGAATTGGACTCAGTGTGTGTGTGCACATCTGAGTCAGACAGAGATTCAGACAGACGCACACCACAGTTACACCCCTCAAATGTGCCCCCCTCCCCCACCCCCCCCACCCCACACACACACAAAGACACACACACCTGCTCTTTGATGTAGCTGTTCCCACAGGGTGCCAGACCTCTGAGAGCCAATCCAACGATGAAGCACCAAACAGACAGTCCAGCCTCAACGGCTGCCATGATGGCACAAGGGACCCAAATCGCCAAAGTGGTGTCCTGAAAGAGAGGAGGAGATTGGCATAGAGGGGAAAAGTGTGAAATAAACAAAGACTAGGAGGTCCAACATTTCTCCTGTGATGCTTTTATGGAATTTCATGCATAAAAAGTTGCAGTCTGAATTGTCAGACAAAGATCAATTTGGGGCAAAACAGGAAAAGGTGCAAAAGAATTAAGTGAGGTTGAAAATTTAAACTTACATAGATTCGTGTTGTGTCAAACGGGCATCTGGCACTGACAGGTGACCGAGCGTTGATGGGCACTGTGTCATTGCATCCCAGCATTAAACCCTCACCATTGTTGGCAACAGTGAGACTAATGGCCAAGAGGAGCCCAGTGCAGCATGCTGCTGAGAGCAAGGCGTTCAGGAATGATGTAATTATAAGTCCTATTTGCTGGAGACACAGAGAATAAATAATATAAAACAGAAGCAGAAGTGACTCTTGAGCAGACACAGAATGAATGAGTGGAGCGATGATATCAGTAGTTGAAAACAAATTAAATTCTTACCAGTTTTAACGCATGAAGGTTCCTTGACACCACAATTGCAATAATCCCACTGGCAATGCTCTGAAAGATTTAAATGACAAGATGATTGTTTCAGCTTTGGAGCAGAGTTTATTAAATTATGTGCTACAAGTGGTAATCCTGGCCCCAAGGATGTGGGGAGCATTTTTCATTTTTGTGCTGGGCTAAGAAGACTTTAGAGAGATGAGAATGTGAAGCAAGGGTGATATATATATTGTAACTAATTATTGTTCTGTATGTTTTACCTGTAAACTCTAATACTTCATGTAGAGTACATTTTATGGGCTACATTACAAAGTGATATGACATAACCACCATATCATCATCAACAGCTGCCAGTTTATCTAATGCGTCAATTAAATGAAGCCTGCCTTGGAGCAACTAGTAACTGGTTTGAAAAACCAGCTTCCTTATAATAGGCAAGTTGAGTCTTGATTGCTGAGAAAAATACACAACACTATACAGAGCCAACGGTGCAAATCACTTTTCATGGTTGCTGCAGGTGAAAACGTGTGGTTCTGATGCCAAGAGCACAGAAAGGGAATACAGCAGATTTGACATTGAAACAGAGGATGAACGACGTAACTGACTCACCAGCAGGCCAGAGGTGACAGAGATGATGTTGGCTACAGTGTATTCAGTGGAGATATGCTGGCTGGGTTTGGAAATGTGGCGGAGGACATTGCCATGGACAATAGCTCCAAGAATGAAGTTAATATGGCCGACCAGGATCAAAGTTAACCCCTTTTTCATCAGCCTCCTTGGCCCTTTGTCTTTATCTGGAGGACAGAAATCTTTTATGAAAATACCATCTTGAGGGAAATTTTGAAACTGGTTGGATAGAGGGTTTTGTATTTTGGTGTTACCATAGACCCATGATGTACACAATGAAAGAAAAAAAAGATTTGCTCAATAAAGAAGGGTTTTAAAAAGTGCAATGATGATATATGGACCGCTAGTACTTTTTTCTACAAGCCCTAAACATCAAGAAACTTGCAGAATGCTGAATGACTTCTTTCTGCCTTTGTTACAAAAGGATTTCTTATGTTCATAAATATATTTATGTGCCTACTATTGCAAGCATATATCGTTACTGTAAATTTTTATCAACAATATCAAAATGCCTTTATTTTGTGTGGGAAATATATATTATTATACTTGTGAATATGTACGCATATACAAAAATAAGTTATGACTTGCATGTGAAAAGTAGGTTACATCTCACAAACATTAAACATTACAAATCATACACTTGCAACAAAGAATTGGTCTTAAAATTCATGAATTATCTTTTCAAGTCATATTTTACACCCCCTGACAGTACCAGGGATATAACTGGATTCAATTTCTAATAAAAACAAAATATGAACAGTGGGTCTTTGATCCTATTGTTGTAAAGTTGACCGCTCAGAGGTAGACATGTATTTGCATAGAAAGGCTCCACTCACACTCACTGTGGATGACTCTTTGTGTAGCTACTGAGTCACAAAGATGGGAGCAGTGAGTGCATACGTGCGTACTTTTGAAACGTTTAAACTGACCTTTATCGGTCGTTGGTCTCTTTGACTGTTGACAGCTCGTTTACTCCAGCAAACCAGAGTAATTGTTACACAAGCACTAACACGGTACATCTGCCCATGCCAAGTTTTAAAACCGTATCATCCTTCCGCAGGCCTGTGGTCAGTTACACCCGGAGGGAAAACTAGCGTCGGGCATTTTTTTTTTACCGAAAGCGAGGACATTTCCAATTACATTCTACATTACACGGTAGAAGTACTCACCAAACATGCACATCTCTACGCTGTTCCGTTCTCTCTCTTTTGATAAATTAAAGACCCTGATTTTCGAGCAACTGTTCAACACAGAGGCAGAAACTCCGACGTCCTCTGTCCACTTCCTGTATGACGTCAGTAAACTCACCTGTGAATTAATTAATAATTACCTGTAGCTGCTGGACGCTGAGGGGCGCAACAGCCATTCAGGTTTTCTCTAAGCATCTTTGTTGCATTATTCTCACTAACACTTCCAGTCACAAAAAAGAAGAAAAAATTTAAATTAAAACACACACAAACGCCAAAAAGTCAGTAAACTTTTATTATGAACCTGCTAAAAATAACAAAGTGAAGCATTTATTTCAAGCAGTCATACACGTCTCAGGAAAGACACACTTTACTGACACTCATGTCAAATACAAAATAGAAGAATAGGCTATACAAATTTAACCAAAAGCTCATATCCTTGACTGACAGGCTAAAGCTGCCCACCCTGTATGATTATTTAATAACCAGTTTCAACACCACCAATAATTTGGGTGGAAAGATACACGCACGCACGCACACACACACACACACACACACACACACACACACACACACACACACACACACACACACACACACACACACACACACACACACACACACACACACACACACACACACACACACACACACACACACACACACACACACACACACACACACACACACACACACAGAGTGTATAAAGCTGCTCTGGTGATCACATTGGTTGTTCTTAACCACTTCACATTCTCCTAGCTGACTTTAAAACACATCTTTGGAAGATACAATCTTAGCAGTTCACAAATACACATACAAACAGAGAGGGAAATAAAGTAAACATTGCATTAAGACTGACTACACAAAAAATGAGTAGAATAGTAGCCTGGATAGTTTTTTAAAAGACATTTCAGATATATATGAGTGGAGATCATTGGATTAATGATCTCTCTGGTGACTCATTTAACATTAAAACTCGTCCACCAGCAACAGAGGAAAGCTCTGACTGCAAGCTCATACAGTAGTCTTCAATTAATCTGGTAATGTCATAATAAGACACTTAAAATACAATTTCAATAAATGCCAGAAAAAAAGTTTTTGTATGGAATAGTATTGTAAATTCATACTCCTTTTCCATCCATACTGAGAATATTTTCTTCTTGTTTAAGATCCTGAATTGTATGAGCTTTGAGACACAGCAGTACCACCAGGCCACAAAGAGTTCTGAGCCAAAATGTTTAAAAAAAGGCCACAGGCATCTCCCTAAACTCCATACAAGTCTAAACAAGACATGTATGATGGGAAATGCTCTTTTCAAGTTAAGGAGACTCTGCACTCTGTAAAGGATAATGTCACCCTCCAGGTTCTAGTTCAAATCAAATGGTGATTTAATGGCAACAGCAATAGAATCAAGAGAAGCTGTGTAATGGCTCAGACTCCCGAAAATGTGGACTCTGTGTGAAATCACAGTAAACAAAGGGGAAATAAGTAAAGTAAAACGGATGCTATACAGTGTATGTAATATAAATAAAACATGATCGATGTTTCAGGAAAAGTCCTCTTTCTACAGCATATGGCAACAGAGTTCAGAACACAAGTCTCACATGAATGAATTTTACAGGCAGAGTAGCATGTGTGAACCCAATGAGCAGCAACTGGTAAAACAATGAACCTAATAATAAAAAGAGAGAAGAGGACTTGAAGGTATGTGCGAAGGGCCAGCATAAGGCAAACAGTAGAGCCGTATATAAAAACAAACACACAAACGGAAATTCAGTAACACTGAGTTCACAGTACCTCAAAGTAACCAAGTAACCAGAGAGCATTGGCATGACGCCTGCCCAAAATGTGATATGGAGTGCTGCATATTGCATTCCGTAAGTTACAAAAAACTAAAATTATCATGGGTAAATGTTTTTATGTTCGTATGAGGCAAAAAAAGGAGCCAAATGAGAAGAGGGGCTATGTGAATGAGGATCCAGAAAGAATGGCTTGGATTATATTTTCAAATTTCTTTGGTTCTTCGCTTAGCTAGTTTGCTTGTGGTCAAAAGGAGTGGATCCGATCAATAAAGTGTATAAGTACCACAGTAGCGAGAGGTGAGCAGAAGGTCGGAATCAGCCATGATGATTTTAGACCATCTCTACAATCTTCCTCATGTAAATACCTCACACTAAAATACAAGAGTGACTTGATAAAAAGTGGCGTTAAAGGTAAATCTGTAAGTAAACTAGCTAGCACTGTTGTGATTAAGTGTCTGTTGCAGCATTAATGAGGTTTCCGCTTTAATTAAACAGCCAATTTAAAAACAGTTCACTCCAAAAATAAGAATTTATAAAGAATTTTTTTTCTCTTACCTGTAATGCTGTTCATCAGTCTAGATTGTTTTGGTGTGAGTTGCTGAGTGTTTGGAGAAATCAGTTGTAGAGATGTCTGCCTTCTCTCATTTAAAGTGGAACTACATGTCACTTGGTATGTGGTGGTTGAAGTGCCCAAAAATACAGCAATATCTCTTTCCAGAAATCATAAACCAGTTACTCTGGGTAATCCATAGTCCCCTCGTCCATAAGTGTGAATAATTTGGCAGAAAGAAAAGTTCCTACACTTAACTACTCACAGAAAGGTACGTGGATTATCTTGAGTTTTTACCTCATTGGGCACCACAAGAGAAGTGCCATAGAGTTTCATTATTTTTTCATAGAAGGCAGACAACTCTGACACTCAGCAAATCACACCAAAACAATCTAGAGAGATAAACAGCATTACAGGTAAGATTTAATTTGGGGGTGAACTGTCCCTTTAATAGCTGACACATTCAAAATAATCCCACACACATATATGTAGGTTTTGACTTTTACGATAAAAATGTGAAATCAGTCAAGGTGGCTTCTTTGGAGTCACCTGGACTCTAAAATTGGCTTTATGTTAAAGGTTTTCTGTGCTGTTAATCCCTGATACAGAGGAAAATCCCACCATTTTGGTCAAATTACCACATAAGGCTTAATAAAAAAGACAAAAAACACTACATTTAGTAACCATGTTGAGTAACCAAAAGGAAATGTAACAGAGAAAGAGCAAGTACTTCAGAGGACAGTAACATAGTCGAGGAGACCGTTGCTATTGGATAGCTTGGCTGAATGATTCCTCTAGTAGAGAGGCTATTTTGTTTTGGTCCACCTGTAAAGAGAACACAATATTTCAACAAACCAGGGCATAACAGATAACAGATACACCAGTCAGTATGATAGTAGAGATATATGGCCCGTCATTTCAGCTAAGACACACACAGACGACTATACATGAGCTGTTACAACACATATGAGGCAGAAAACTGATCCATCATATCCATGAAATCCATTAAGAGTAAGTCATTAAGACAAAAGCCTACATATACTCTCGCCCACAGAGAGATGAAGTTAATATATAACATGAACGTGGGTAGGTGAGTGGACACAAGAGCACATATGTATTCTGCATAAGGCTCTTACAGAAAAAGGTGATTGCGTGTTGGAGATAGAAGAGTCAGGGATCACCTCGCTTTTTGAAATAAATGGAATTTTCACAGTTTGGGACGAAAATAGCAGGTTCACCTAGTCTCACCCACACACATTTGCCTGCAGCTCTGCACACACAAACACGCTTTCTTTAAAACACTCACCTCACTGATTAAGCCCAGCTGCACCAACTCTTCAGCCAACTCTTGAACATTCTCATCTGAAACACACACCAGAACAGTCAATAACAGTAACTCATAGGCATGTAGCATCACCTTCATCATAATCATCATCACTCCTCCCTATTTCTCTAGAACACGCACACACAGACACACACACAGACACACACACACACACAGACACACACACACACACACACACACACACACACACACACAGACAGACACACACACACACACACACACACACCTAAAAAGGTCAGGCTTAGGGTAAATACCAGATTCAGAAAATATGATCCAGATGCTGCTTTTAAATCCATATCCCACAGTCAAACATAAAGTGTCATCAAACAGTAACCTGTGCTGTTGCTCTTTCAATCTCTGAGCCCATTTTGTTCCCGTAGACATCCGGCAATGTTTGACTTAAGCGTTATCCAATAGAGTTAAAAAGAAAAAAAGAGTCTAGAAAGGGACTCATCTGGTAGGAAAATTAAGAAGCCAACATGTTTCAACCAGCGTGGTCTTCATTGGGCTGTGATCTGTTAAAACACGTTAGCCTTTAAATGGTCCTCTTAAAGTTTGCAATAAAAGACATAACAATTTAATGGAAAATCATAAAGTCCTTGTCCTTTCCTCACTTTTAGAGTTCCCAGAACTTTGTTTCTGAGCTGATATATATAGATTTACTTTTTTCCAATGAGCCCTGTATTTGCTCCAAAATCCTAACTCTGTTAACACTGTTTAACCTAAAAATCAGCAGTAAATTTCAGGTAAGACGTCTTTTGAGACTCAATATTTAACAATATAAAGGAACAAATCTATCTCAGAAAGGCAAAGAATAATATTTCTACACCAGCAGTAGTGTCAATAATCCATGTTACAATGCAGCTGCACAACCTTTTGTTATGTAAAATAACTCATGCTCTGACTGTGCTGTTCCTCTCACTGTTTACATTATAGGACAGTGTAAGGACTCACTACCTTTGGTGAAAGTATAATGCAGGTTGAAGGAAAGTTAGTATACTGAAAGACTAATCTACAAGTGAATTACATTGGGCATCAACAGAAGTCTAAACAAAATTTTATTTGACTAAAGCTTTTGGAAAATACATTCAGCTCAGACATTTTTATATAACTGATTCTGATTTAACTTTAACTTTCTCTTGAAAACTTTAAGCTACACCTTTATAATGTTATCTTCCTTACGATCCCTGACCTGATTTTTTCAAACTTGTGCTTTTTTATAACACTGCCCAAATTGTGAAGTTCCTTGCTTGTGCCCAGTGAGCAGAGGAGTTGTCATGGTCTACCGATTTTTAATAACCTTGCTATCAATTAATAACTATATAAGGAATGTGGCTTGGACAAGATAAACAAGTGGGGGACATAAAGTCAGCAACCAACAACTTAAGAAAAGAAAAACCCTGGCAGCGCACAACTAAGCCTATATGATAATGGAATTGATATATGAGCTGAGAGAGAGTCTGACTTGTTTGTTTGCATCTTAATTTTGAAAAAGCAGTTTTAGTTGTGAACAGGGCAGTAGGGTGTAGGAGAGTCACACAAAAGGCCTGGGGGTGAAATTTAAGTGGCTGAGTTAGCTAGTGATCTTGGACTTTGGCGTGTTGATAAGGAAAGCTTTGAAGAAAATCCCCTGATATCAGCAGGAGGGACTGTTTACAAAGAGGACAAGGTGTGTCTGTGATGTGAAGTTACAGTGTGTGTGCCAGTGGTATTAAGGTGTGAGTGTGCAGGAGAGGAGATATGATGTGAGAAACAGTGGGAGAGAGAAAGAGCAAAGTCAAGTGAATGTGTGTGACTGAGAGACAGGGAGATGAAAGCCTGGGAAGAGATGGTCAGATATTGACATAGGAGGTGACAGCTGTCAGCTGCAGCCTTTCACAGGCCCAGCATTCCCCACACGCCTGCAACATTATACATGCCTACCATACCTGTGTGTGTGTGCATGTGCACATTGGATCATACTGCCTACGTTATTCTGACTTTTACAAGAGTTGTGTGGCTTAATATATGCATTCCTTTGGTTTCTAGTCTGCCAGACAGAATTGAAGAAAATCCTCAATTTCAAATAAACAAATTCCCAAAAGTATGTAAAACTTTCAGAATTTATCAAGGAGAATCATGGTTGAATCAGTGATTTAAACATTCATACCTGGTTGTTTTTATAGGCCACTATGGGTATTAAAAAAACTATTCCAGAATGTAATAATATTAAATAATACATTTGTCCAAAATACCGTTGCAGGGTTTTCATGACACATAAGCGACAGTTAGTCTCCCTGCTTAAAATAGTCTTGCATACTGTATATTGTGACGCCATCCGAGTTTAAAACTCTCTCTGGAATCTCACTCTCACTTTCCTACATGCCTCAGTGCACATATGCAGAGGTGCTATATATTAAAACTCTGTGTGTGGTAAAACCTGAGAGTACAGATGACTTATAAGCTATGGAGCTATTCATACAGACATGAATTTATCATTTATCAACACCTCAACTCAAATGTAATTCTACCATTAACCCTAAACCCAAGCTGTAAACCTGAACTGTCCCAATGGAGAAAGAATTACAACACTCCATAAAAAGGTGGCAAAGGCAAAACACATGTAAACACATGTATCAACACGTGTCATTCCCTGCCCAATCCCATAAAGAAATTTCTGTATGCTTTCTGGTATCGATACTTTACAAAACATGTAGAAGCGCATGTATGGACACAGACACACACACACACACACACACACACACACACACAGACACACACGCGCGCCTGGATGAATGGCCTCTAATCCTCTTACCTTCACCTAATCTCACCTACACATGACACGCCTTCCAACAATATCAAATGATCGTCTAATTGCAGGAGCCACTGTAATATTGACTGGTTGGAAATGTCAAAGGTTGTTTCTTGTTATTGAAAAATATTCTCCCTTATTTTGTCTTAGCACCCAATAGCGTGCAGAAATCAAACCTCCCAGCTCACTTTTGCTGTTATGCAACTGTGAACTCTATTGAAATTCAGCATTGAGAAAGCTGGGTGGAAATTTTAGGACATAAGCACACAGAAAACAGACTTAGTGACTGTATGTTGAAGCTCACAGAGTGATTAAATGTCAGTGTGTGACAGAAGAGGTTGTCTTACGAGGTAACATGTCACAGCTTAGATGTCTATTCAATTTATCCTCCAGTTTCAGCAGTAATGTTAGCTAAAAGAATAGAGAGAAAACAACAGACACAATTATTATTATTATTATGAATATTATTATACTGACTATATATGACTAGGTACAATGGTTGGAATAACATGTTGTTGGCCAACCAGGGAAGCCTATATTTGACATTTTGAAATTAAACAATAAAAGGATCAACCTTATAAATACTATTGCAGAGACTTACATGATACTTTGCTCCCTCCTCGACAGATTCAACATTACACTGCATATTTATGACCTGCAGTAGAAGTACAGAAACATAAATATTAATGATTGTCAACTAGTGTTGAGATTTCAGAACAAAAAATAAGAAATGTTAGCATCAGGATGATTATTTGTAACTATTGTGTTTGTATCTTCCTTTTGTAACATGCAGTCTAATCTGTTGTACGCACCCGCCGTGTCTCGAGCTCTGCAGGTTCAGGGGTGGGGGATTTGACCAGGGGGACGACAATGGGAGATTTAATAGTCTCCTGGTGAGGCTGCTGAGGACAAGGCAGCCCAAACGCTGTCATTGGATAAATACCGTTCCTGATGCAGGGAAGGAAAAAGTCAATTCAGTTCATTGTCTATGATTGCATATTACACAAAGAGGTCCCAAATTTGACAGGTGATAAATGAAGAGATTAGCAGAACACTTGCTTTAGCACATAGTTAAACCACAAAATCTGTAAAAAGTCCAGGATTTTAAGAAAGTATTTTACCATATTTAATTGAAATATTTTAACAATAATCAAAGTCACAATAGTCAGATGGGCCCATACTGCCCCCCTGTGGCTGGCATGTGTTTAGATTTGGGGTGAGCTTTCTTAGACTCATTCTGCTCCCTGCTTTGGTTCTTACCTCACATCCTCCAGGAATTTATCAAGCTCCAAGGCAGGAAACTGTGAAAGCCTACAGAAGAAAGAAATACAAGTAGATAATACAGTTGTAGGTCTTTGCATCACAGATATTTAAAATAATTTAATGTCTCCCACAAACTCAGGAAATTATATTCGACTAACGACAAACAAAGTATGCAGTACAAATAATAATAATGATTTTATATGGTGTTACTATTTTCACTTGTCTTCATAATATTGATAAACATATCTATTTGTACTGAACATGTGTACTTAGAATGCAAGAACAACATCAATGCTGTTGCTATTAAAACAAATACCTCTTATACTAGTTATTATTTGTGCTGTATCTTGCTGACTGACACTACATTATGGATAGCAGTTTCTGGCCCTTACTTGAGCTGAACATCCTCTTTCTTCTCAGCGATGACAAGGTTTGGGTCCAGGTTCTTAGTAATCTCTTCCAGGGCATTCTCAGGAATCATGTCTAGACAATTATAAACAATTAGGAACTCATTAGAGGATGTTGGATGTTAAGATACATCCCTTTAACTTTATATACCTGCTTTTCATTCAGTCAGTTTTCATTTGTGGTGTCTGATGATTTGTGAGAGGCAGGAACCTACTACTTGGTGCCATCAACGACCCCTTTTATATGACACGCAATCATCTGATCCATTTTTAATACAGAAAATTGTGATTGGTAACGAAATGAGGTCAGCAGCATCCATTCCAGCTCAGAAAGCTCACAAGCTTTAACTCTACCTCGAGTCACTTACAGGTCAGTCTTTTTTATAACCATTTTATAATAAAAGCAAAATCAAAATAACTAAATCTGCCATTCTGTGTCTTATGCATGTGTGTGTTAAAGACTCACGGTGATGGCTGACAATACAATGTGCAGCCAGAAGTTTTAGCAGCGGTACTTCGAACAGAGCTTGGTTAAACAGCAGCTCTCGGGCTGTAGGTCTTGTACAGGGATCACATTCAAGGCACTTTTGGATTAACTCCTACAAAAACAAACATCTGGGTCACACACTTGTGGACATATGTCTTGTATACACAAATGGGATATTCAAATTATCACTAAGACACATTGATACACACAAAAAGCTTAATCTGGAAGGATCTTTCAGGTCACTCATGGACATGCAAACACATTCCCCACTCTCTGTATCTCACCCTCTGCAGTGGGTCCTCCAGTAACAGTATAGCATTGTTGATGGCCTCCTGAGAAACGAAAGACGACTCTCCATTCCCCTGGATTTCCAAGAGCGCCATCTGCAACACACACATTGACATATTGCTTTTTTCGGAAGACCTAAGGCCATTCAATCATGTATCATGGGTCCCACCTCACCTCTAAGGCACATATGCCAAATGAGTAGATATCTACAGCCGTGGTGACATCATCAACAGCTACGATGAGAGAAGGAATAATGAACCAAAAAACAAAACAGAATTATCTGTTTTGTAAGTCAGGAAACCCACAGCAGGAGTAACAACAGAAATAACTACAAAGAACAATTTGGTCATGTCTACCTCCATATTCTGGGGCAAAGAAGTGCATGTTCTTCTGTTCCTCATGACACGTCTTCACGTGGTTATTGATGGTGTCTGGGGCAACTGCCGAGACGGAGAACGGTGAGAGAAGTGAGAAGCAGGAATATATAGACCCAAGAAGCAGAGACAAAACAAAAAGCATGTGATGGAAGGAGGAACAAGAGGCAGGGATAAAAAAAAGAAGGAATATTTATTACTTTTAAATTGTCTAATATCCTTATCCCAAAAGAAGTCGTGAGGTTGTCTAGAACATAAACAAAACCCAATACGATAATCCTTTGTGACATATGTTCAATTGAACGTAGACAGCAAATTTCATGTTCAAATTAAAACTTTTATGTATAAATCTTGTAAATACACACTGAATTCCGGCTCTGATGCATTTTGTTTACGTTTCACAGAGCATCCCATCTCTTTTGGTAATCCAGGTTATAAATTATAGTGCAGGATGTTGAGAATTTGGTGGCTGCCCTTCAGCAGATATGTAGTACAAAAGATGGAACAAACAAGTGAGTCATTGCAGTACACACACTGTTGTTTTCTTAACCACAGTACACACCAACCTTGCCCACATCTTATATAATGTTCAGGGGTTATTTTAGTACAAGAGAAAGGGGATTATTGGGGGATTTTATTTGTACATAAAACACTGGTACTGTGTAATACTGGAAATTCAGTCTTTAAACCCATAATTCAGTATCATTTGACAACCACATCAAACAGCACTCCAGCTCCACTACTAAACCCTCTAGGATGAAACCTTCAAACTTTATACCTGATCCGATCTTGATGAGCCCGTTGTGTTGTATAAAGACGGTGTCGCAGGTCAGGTTGCCATGGATGATGGGAGGGTCACATGAGTGCAGATAACTATAGAACAGAAAAAAACATTTTCATGAGAAAGGGACTGGGTTGTTTTCCATGTGAATGCATTTTTGTGTGACTGACCATACTGATTTTTACGTAATGTCTGAAAAGCTGAAACCAACCTGAGAGCAGACAGGATCTGTGTGCACCACCTCTTCCAAGCCTGTAGGACCATACACCTCATCAGAGAGCTTACTCGCTGGATTCCAATCGTGTGCAACTATGACTTGATTTAACTTTGCTCAAAATTTGTACACAGTATATTTGCAAATTGTTTCTTTTAACAGCCAGATGCCAATTAATGTATGATTCAAATTATTGATCCTCACTTTGGAAAGCCAAACTTATCCATGCTGTGATAATTAACTTTTCACAGAATGTCATATACAGTACGACCCTCAACTACCATTATTCTATTAGGATAAATAAGTTATTACCTTTTCATTCATGGTTTTGTGATTCTTCTTTGTCTTCTTTAGAAACTGCTTCAAGCTTCCTGATGACATATATTCAGTAATGAAAATCACCTGCATGAGAGGAAGAAATTAGGGGAAGCATTGTGGGTAGACGTCAGTCAAATATAGATTTTACCTTTAAAGTCGGACAATAGATTCCATAAAAATTATATATTGCCAATTTTAAGTCTACCAAATACTATTTTCTGAGGTCTGAGACTCACCCGGGCCCGGTTCTCCTTGGTGTCAGCCCAGTACTTGTGAAATTTGACGATATTTGCATGTTCCAAATGGATCAGGTTATCAAATACCGCTTTCACTTTCTCCTAAACACACATGAAAAACAAAATAAAATGTGGTACAACATTAATGTCAATAAATGTTGCTGTTTCATTGACATTTTGCCTGATTGTAATAATTCTGACAAAACATGCAATTATTAGGTATGAAATATGAGAGAAATGATGTGGCACTAGTAAAATGAACACAGATTATCATATTAACAAATATAAGACAAAAAAAGGTTAGAAAAGTTTTTTCCTTTGACATAACTTGGTACTAATTGTACATGATACATATTGTAAAGAAGTCCATTAGATCACTGACTGCACAAAATGTATGATCCTTAAAATATGTCAAGGCAGATTAGGTTTAATTGGTGACTCTAAATTGTCCGTAGGAGTGAATGACGGCACAAATGGTTGTCCCTCTCTATGCCCTGCAATAGTCTGGAGACCAGTCCAGGGTGTACCTCTTGCCCAATGTCAGCTGGGATTGGTTCCAGCCCCCTGCGACCTGAGTTTGGGTAAGCGGTTAAGGATAATAGATGGATTGTTCTTTAGAGTCACATCTGCAAGAAACCTCCTCAAATTCACTGGTATTGAATGACTTTTCTGTACTGCAGACAAAGAGCCATGTCATTCTCATCAGTATAACTTGTTTGGTTTCATAATTTTACATCCTGAATTTGTGCATGATGCTGGGGCACAAAAAGATTTGTGAAAATGAGACAGTGTTCTTTTCCCTTTTTATTACATTTTAAGGTGAAATGCCCAGCACACCTTAGCGAGTGGGTTAATTTGTTTTATTCCCGTATTGTTGCACCAGGCCTCACCTCCAGCAGTTTGAAGTTCTTCCTCTCTGAGATCATGACTTCATTCCAAACTACCTCTACCCCTTCTTCTGTGTCCATGGCCAAGTATGCAGCATCTATTCCTGGGACATTACGCTGATTCACCTATGAAGGAAGTGAACAGAAAACCGCTTATGAGAAAATATGTTCTGATAGTGTAACAATCATTTATGACAAATACAGTTCACAAAAGGATAAACAGAAAGACTTGACATCACTGCTATTCTCCTCCTCCTCCTTCAGCTGATGTGAAGAAGGAGGAGTGCTAACCACACCTTCTGCATATTTTTTAGATGTCTTGTTTGTAAGTTTTACTTGTTATCAGTTACTTCTTGAATGTGAACATGGAGGAGCAATCCCTTTTGCCCATACTAAAATCCATTAACAGGATAACACACTGATTTGCTTGAGTGCTGTGTTGCCTTGAGAATACTCATCATGACTTATAGTGTCTCTGGTGAACAACATGAAAAGGTGTGGGATATTGAGGGTTGCAAAGGGGTGGAAAATGTCAAAATTTCCTGAAACTTTCCATGCAAAGTTAAGCTGGGGAATTTTGGAAATATTAAAAATAAACACAAATACAGACAGACAGACAGACAGATTTAAGCATTGCAATTTTGCAACCCTAATGTTGACTGAAACAAACATCATTACATTTTGACTCAGTATCTTGATACTCATAAATACATAAACATCAACTCCAAATTATAACAAAGTGATATGGTCTGTGAGACCAAACATTGGAAACTCAAATGATTGCCCAACAGGTTGATCATTTTATGCTGAAAAAGTTCTATGGGGTAGAGTATAACCATAACTTTTACTTTTGTGTAATTTAAATGTAATGCAGTGTTTGACAGTAGGAAAATGATCTAGCATCCACATCTGTGTTTTCAAAACTTCTCCTGGGGGTGTTCCATCAACACAGCTAAACTTACCAGGGCTTGGTTAGAATTAACACCAACTTTCACTTGAGGCTAATGCCGTTCCACTAATGCAGCTTAGCGTGTCTAGTTAACGCTAACTCATGCGTGAGCACGGAGTATATAAGCAGCCCATGTCAATCGATCGTGGAACAGCCAATAAGATGTCACAAAAAGTGGTGAAAAGCAGCGCTGAAGGAGCTTTATGAAGAACATCAAGTGACGATCACAAAAACAGACAATACTGCTGCCATTAACAGAGCCAGGGAGATGGCATGGCAAAAAAATGCAGACTGATTATAAATAATGAGAAAATCCATCCTACTTATTATGTTATTTGCAGTTGTAAATAAATGAACATTTAGATCACTAGATACAGTAAGACTGTATAACTGATAATAACAGATGTATATTCACAGTGATGGTGTAGGCTAACTTGGGAGAACTTACAGAACTACAATTAATTTACTGTTAATTGGCCTAACTGGGTGGAGTAACCCTGCCCTATATTGATTATTCTGTTACATCTCAAAAGGAGAAATCTGAACAGCCAAAAAAGGACTCGGCTGCAAGGGAAAACATAATAATGTTTCGGATGTATCTTCATTTTACAGATTGTGTATAACCATGCACCTTGCTGCAGGACACAGCTAGAACAACGACTGCAGCAGGCGATGATGAAATTGAAAAAATTAAATAAAAATTGACAACTACATTGTTAGCTACTCTTTGACACGTTTCTTTCACAGGATGTCGGCTTGATCTACAAGTGTCATATGCTTATGGTAACTGAAAACAAAAAACTTGATATGGAGACAAAAAGCAAAAAAAGTAATAAATTAAGTTGGAGATAAAGAAACCAGAGAATGATGCAAGTATACATTTTACCACAGCAGAAGACCATGGTTTCAAATGGATTTAATGTGTTTTTTTGTCCTAAGAGCTAGAACAAAATTACTGAATAAAGCACAACTAAAAAACTTTTGCACACTTTTCTTAAATTTTACATGTTTCAAATAAAAGGGTTCACTCCGAAACAGAAGTTGCATGAATTAAAAAAAAGGTTGACTGGAATAGGTGTGTAAATTCATGCCTCGTCACATTGTGAGAGAAAAGGGTCTAAACCACAGACTGTATTAATAAAAAAACTAAGTCTAAACCTGAACGGAACTGTCTTTTGGGATTTTGTTTACACCCGTTGGGAATTATTTGACACCAGAGCTAAAGTAAGCTCTTCAGTTAGTCTGCCACGGAGCAGGCTAGTTCAGTGGTATAAGTTACCATGGTTACTGAGTGGGGAGTCACATACACCACCTTATGGAACGGATCTCTCACTTAAATTAGCGACTCTTCAGCTTTGATGGAACACCCCCCCTCAGTAACACTCAGTAACACTTGTCCTGCATGTCTAAGATTTCTCCCTGCTCCAACACAGCTGATTCATTATGAACTGTTATTCTGGCGTGTATCATGGACAGGAATCTGAATATAGGGATCTGATAAAAGCCTTCAGTGACTGGAGTCACAAGAACTATCTCCTACTGAACACCTCAAAGACTAAGGAAATGATCAGAGATTTCCGCAGGTTCAAGCCCCCCCCTTCAGCCAGTGAATACCTGTGGGGTGGACATTGAGGTGGTGCCAAGTTATATTTACAAAAAGGGGCTTTTTCTTAAGGAAGCTAAGAGCTCTTGACATCTGTAGTAAGATTCTGCAGATGTTTTATCAGTCTGTGGTGATAGTGTGTTGTTTTATGCTGCAGTCTGCTGGGGAGGCAGCATCAGACACAGAGATGCAAGGCGGTTGGACAGACTGGTCTAAAGAGCTGGTTCTGTGGTTGGAGCCAGGTTGGACACACTGGAGGAGGTGGTGGAGAGATGCACTGTCAAGATGTTCGAGGCCATCCTGAAATACCCGGATCATCCGCTACACAAAACCTTTATGGACCAAAAAAACAGCAGTGGACGGCTCCTCTCTCTCCTTTGCAGGGCGGAGAGATACAAAAGACCCTTCGCTCCTACAGCCATCAGGCTGTCTCATTCTTCCAGAGTTACCAGACTAACCGCATTTCCTCTCATGAATAAATAAAGTAATTTTGATTTGATTTGAATCAGCGGTTGAAGCAGGACTTAAACATGCAGGACACGTGGTACTCCATTGGCGGATTGGGAAACTCTGATCTCAACCACAATATCAGTGCATCCATAAACCCAGCCTGTTGATCTACATGACTCTGTTATACATACTCATAGCTCAGAGGTCACTTTGAATTTTAAATAATGCAGAGAAATGTGATGGATCTCACAGTAACTTTAAATGATGCTTTAAACAGATAAATACTGTGCCCATCATTCTCACTTGATAGCATCAAAGCAGAGCTTCCTAGCCTCCCTTACCTCCTCTCTGCGTTTCTGCCAGCGGCCACAGGGACTCTCCTCCAGGATCTCTGATTCATCTTCACTTTCATCCTCATCCTCTGTTGCTGTGGTGGCAGCAGTCTGTATGGAGGTCACAGACGAAGACACAGATGCACCACCTTCTACCTGTTGAATATTACTGGACACGCTTTGTCCTGCTGTGATCTCTGGCTTGTTTCCCTCTGTACCTGGAGTTTCTATCCCCTGTGACTCTGACATCATGACGCAACTTGTCTGCCTGCAGGCTTTCCTTCCGTTGGATCCTGTTCCTGGGCTACAACAATTGATATGGAGCCTCTTGCAAGCGTTCTCCTCTCTCTATTTAAGCTGGTCACACATCCATTTCTTCTTTGGCCTGGCTTTCAACAAGATAGTGCTCAAGGAGGGAGGGCTGTGTAAAAATGACACGTGTTAGGTTTGTAATATTTGGCAGTAATGTTACAAGTATCATCTTAGTCATACTTTCCCACCTAGCTTAATTACCAACTGAGAGATAAACGTATGTCGCATGCTTCACTGGTAGCTTGGAGCCAGACGAAGAGAAACACTAGTGATAGAGGACACTAAAACACCAGAGACTCAAAGTAACTAGGTACTGTAGCTACTTTAGCTGTTCAAGCCTCTGTGTAATGTTCAACGTTAGCTTAGAGAAGTTCAGCCACTCAGTCCTCTGCTAACTTTCCTCCGGCTAACAAGCTAATACAAGGTAAATAAACAAACATAAGGTTAAGTAGCAATATATTAAAATCTTACCGTGGAAAAGAAATGCCACCAAAAAGAAGCTGTGGGTTACATACTGATGAGAAAGCAGAATAAAAGAGATGCTTTTAGGCAAAAATGCTAGCTAGCTCGTCATAAAAATATGTTGTTGGGTTTCAAGTCCCTTTCTCTTAGCAGAGGTGGGAGGGGCGGGGCAGCAGTTGGGGAGCGCTTGTTTGCGCGCAGAAAACGCAGAGGTGTAAAGTTACTACCAGGACCGGTTCTAGGCAGGCGTATATGAGGGGGCAGTCAGAAATGTGAAGGAGGCATCATTTGTACACATCATGCTCCAGAACTTTTTTCCTGTGCTTATAGTAACGATGCTTTCTTCATTGGTCTATGTGTCCAACCCCAACCTGGGGAAGTGGGTTGCACTTTGTCAGGCCTCTACCTTCAGACCTGTCAAACGTGGGTGTCCCACCCAAGGCCGCTTTAATGCACGGGCTTACCTGGGCTGAAGCCCAGGGGCCTCCCAAGTTAAGGGGCCTCCCATGATGAGCTGAAAAGGTCACATTGTTTTGTAACTTGTCAGGTTTTCTGTCAATCACTCTAATCGCACGTTACGTCACGCAATGTAACGTGACGTGGCGGGTGGGCTTACCTATCAGAATGTCTATAGTTAGTTCTGGGGCGTGTCCCTCTATGACTGTCAATCAAAGATTGAGTGGAAAAATTAAGCACCGGAGGAAGGTCGCTGTCCCACACACCGGAGGGAGCGGAGGAAGATGTGCAGGCCGGGAAGGCCGCGCAGGTGGATGTAGCGGGAGAGGAGCAGGGGACCGCCCGCAGCAGTGGAGGGGAGGAGGAGGGGGGAGCACACGAGCCCCAGAGAGAGGACCAGGCTGCAAACCAGTCAGGGGGAGACCGAGACGAGTCAGATGACCCGTACAACAGTGACCCGGGCCGCTGGGGAAACAACAATGACCCAAAAGTGAGCGCTTTTAGGGCGAAAATGGGACCGGAGTCCTGTCAAAATAAAGACGCTAACGTGTCAGCATCGGAACGCCAGTATAAACAGCAGGAGATTTTTCTCAAAAATGCATTTTAAACGCAAACTGAGTAACGGAGAGTGTGTGCCCAGAGAATGCCTCTGTTATTCAACATCAGCAGGTACTGCGTTTTATAGCTTGTGCAGGTTTTAAACTGTTGTGGTTGTCAGTGGTGGAAAAAGTATTCAGATCCCTTACTTAAGTAAAAGTACTAATACCACACTGTGAAATTACTCCACTACAGTAAAAGTCCTGCATCCAAATCTTACTGAAGTAAAAGTAGAAAAGTATCAGCATCAAAATCTACTTAAAGTATGCAGAATGGACCCACTATGATTGTTTTATATATTCTAAATATATTATTATATTATTTGTATTGATGATTTAATGTATGCAGTGTTTTAATTTTGTAAAGATTGGGCTCACTTAATTACTTAATATACTGTTAAAAGATTTAATTAAAAAACGTCTAATCACTTTACATTGATCATATATATTATGTTAAATCTCCACCTGAAAAGTAACTAAAGCTGGCAGCTTTATCCTAGAGTAAAAAGTACAATATCTGCCTAAAAATTTAGTGGAGTAGAAGTAGAAAGTTACATAAAATGGAAATACTCAAGTAAAGTACAAATACCTAAAAATTGTACTTAAGTACAGTACTTGAGTAAATGTACTTAGTTACATTCCACCACTGGTGGTTGTGCATTGTTTTTGAAATGCATATTTGCTTAGATGTTTGTCTAGATTATACTGCAAATCTTCTATTAATGTTGCTCAGTTTAATCTTTTTGGTACCTGGCATTAGGCCATGGTGCTGAATGGAGTGTGTTTGTGTGTCTTTGTAGGTGCATGTGATTGTTCACAGGGCCCACTGAGGCCAGAGAAGAGGCTCCTACTTTGATCTGTTGCTTTTCTTATGCTTATGCTGTTGTTATTAAGTTAATAAGTTATTGTTTGTTTGATTGTATGTTTGTGCAGACAGGTGATGGATGGTGATATTTTTCATAACATTGTTTAAAATCATCCTTTCACACATTTTGGTTTTATTATCACCATAAGTTGCTGTGTGTGGTTGTTAAATAAAGTGTCTTGTGTTTATTCTCAAGTGGGATCAGTGATATGTTAATAACAATATTACTGTGTTTTCTGACTCAAAGAGGGAAAACTCACTGTTGTATGTCTCGAAAGAAACTAATGCATTTTGTGGTGTAGATTACCTAGATATCACACTTTTTTAAAAATGAGACTCTATAAATCGAGGGGATGGGGGGCCTACAAATCTCTCAGCCCCGGGGCCTAACATTAGGTTAAGGTGGCCCTGGTCCCACCAGAAGACTAGGCTCCTGCTGGTTTAGCTCTTAAGGTCACTGAGAGCCCCGACCACAATAAGGTGGCAATCCCTCAGGGGGGAAACAGAAAAATAAAATAAATGAATAAAATAAGACATTTTTCATCCAGGTTTCAACCAACAAGTATATTAAAATGTGCTTTCTCAACTTCTAAAATTTTGATTTGAGGGGGCAAGACATTTATTTAAGGGGGCTCGGCCCCCTCTTGCCCCAGCGTAGAGCCGGCCTCGGTTACAACTATGGTTACTGCTGGACCAGTGAAATAAGTCTAACACGTGAAGTTATAATAGCTAATATTACTCGAATACAAGGCCAAAAAGTAAGCAAGGTTTATTATTTTCTACAGCATTGTAACTGTGTAGCCCATTCTGTGGAGTCAATATAACACCCCACCATGTATTGTGTGCTTGTTTTACCTCCAGTAAAGTACCGTTACAACACCATTGCATATCGTCAGCCTGTTAAAATAATCGCCTAACTCATTTTTTCAAGACAAAAAACTTCACCAAAAGTGTAACATATGACATTTATTGGTCATTGATTCACTCAAAAAGGATGTAACAAAGGATGGCTATTGGCATAGTAATAACATTGTGTAAAGTATGTAACTTAAGAGAAATAAATGACTGAGGCAATTTTTTGAACATGCCTTTGTGACTTAAGCAAGATAAGGTAACACTTTATTTTGAAGGTATCTACGTAAGGGTCACACAAGCCTGTCAGAAACATGACATGACAAGTATCATGAGCATTAATGTTACTTCAAAGTGTCATTAATGTTCATGACACATCCCATGTCATGTTTATGACACGCACGTCACTCTTATGTAGACACCTTCAAAATAAAATGTTACCATATCTTGCTTAAGTCACAAAGGCATGATCAAAAAATTGCCTAAATCACATGATGATTGGTGGACTGAGGATGTAGGCGATTTTACCATAGGTGGCCATGAGGAGATGATTTAGGCAAAAAAACAAAAAACAATTTTGACAAAAAATGATTATTTTAACAGTGTGACGATGTAGTCCGTTGGGGACAATTGTCACTAGTTTAGCAACAAGTACAATTATACTAAATAAAGTCTTCTGGTCAACATTTGACGTGTTTCGTTTCTGTGTACAACAAAACTCCACGATGAAAACACGATGTTTTTTTGTTCCTTCGTTGCCGGCATATTCATTTTCTTAAATCAAGCGCACTCAAATTTGGTTCCAATGATGAGCAGCTCGAAGAATGATCAAGATAGTTCACGTCAGTATGCTATTTCAAAGGGATTGCTGAAGGGTCTAACGTTACAGCTATTTTAAAATATCGTCTATATCAAATAGCGATTTTAATGACGCAGTAAACATGATTACATTTTGTGCTGTATCGCTATTGTAAATATACAAATTTAATTTAAAAAAAAGGGAAGAATTTAGCCAACCAATCACGTCATTTAGGCGAAAACGGAAGTGTTAGGAGGGGAACACTCTCGCCTCGCCTGTAGGCGGTTTGTACAGCTGTTTCACGTTGCTCATATTCTGCGCAAGATGTTATCCACAATTTACATGCAAGGCAGTGATGCAAACAAGCCCGCTGGAAAATAAAAGGATTCTTGTGTGGCTGCCTTTTGGATAAAAAGGCCCCTGTCTCTCTTCGCCCACTATGCGGAGGCTTAACGATACCGACGGCGTCCGCATAGGTCGTATATAAGGGATATTTTATGGAAGCTGGGACGAGGGAGAGGTTGTGAGGCTGGGGAGTCGGGACATCGGCTGAGCTGGGGAGGGCAGCGTTAGCCTGCTAGCTCTCGTGACAGTAACAATTAAAAAGGAAGAGTGACTTTTCCGTACAACCACCGTTGGCTTGGTCATCATCATGGCTACAAATGGTAACAACATAACGCCTGGGATGGGAGAGATCATCCAGTTAAACGTCGGTGGGACAAGGTAAGCTTCGTCTACAGGACAGCCCGACAGATGATCATCATCATTTGGGAAATTCGAGCTCTGGCTACGTACGTGTATGATGATATCAGCATGGCCAAGCAGCCATCGATGTAGCTGAAGTAGATACACCACTCAAGGTTGTGTACTTTATCATTAACTACTCTTTAACTCACTTTGACTCTCTGTCTCTATCACACACATACATCCTGAGATTTCTTGATCATTTAAATTGAAAACACTGTGCATATACATTACAACATTGGTGCGATGTAGTGATGAATTCCTTTAGCAAGGCAATTGTAAGAATGGCATGTCTCTACCATCTAACATGGCCATGCCTATGAGTGCACCGACCCTACACTTCACACAGTGTTTGTAATAAATGTGCTATTGTGTCCTTATGCTTTAGGTTCAGCACCTCCAGACAGACTCTGATGTGGATCCCAGACTCTTTCTTCTCAAGGTTGGTTTGTCAGCATTTGGCCTCTATTTAAAAACAAATGATGAAAACAGAAAAATGCAATAGGTCTATTATTCTTCTATCAGAAGAATCAGTTGGCGTCACTTAACTACTGTTAGAGTATAGATAAACTAAACTAAATAGGTCTTTATTACAACAGTATTTAACATTTACTGTACATATTCCAACATTGGACTCAAATGTAACATGTTTAACCCCCCCCCCCCCCCCCCCCCCCCCAAACTAGTTTTAATTTGTTTTATTATTTTGGACTAAGTAATGCTTTGGCATACATGGCTATTTTCACATGCATCTACTGAGTTATTGAGGTGTTTAGTTATTTAGAACCCACTATAATAGTGAAACAGCTGACTGCGTCTGGGCAAATACCACAGTGGGAACAAACAGTGGACTGAGCTCACAGTTTGACAACAGCTGACTGAGTAGTGCTAAATGCCTGTCAGTGTGTCTGCCAGTGCACCTGTCTGCCTGTCAGTCTCTCTGCCCCTGCTGTCTGCAGGGTGCAGTCAATATAAAGTCATGCATCACATTCTTGCAGCACATGCTGATGCATCATTCATTTCTAGTTTTAGGGCAACAGGTAAGAGTCACTGTGGGGTAGAGGTAATACTGCTTGTAGGTGTAAATGGAGAAGTCCTTGGGTTAACTGGAGCTGTGTGTGTGCTCGTGTGTGTGTGTGTGTGTGTGTATGTGTGTGTTTCAGTTTGCTGAGTGGAAGGATATCAACTCTTCGAGATGAAACTGGAGCTGTGAGTATAGCCTTTGTTGCTTCTTATTGAAAAACTGGGATGACATCTGCAGACATCAGAAAATTCTCTAAAAGCTTCCAGCAGACATGACATTTGTAAGACAATATGTGTCCACTCAAGAAGACATAAGATATGACATTATACCATCTTAGACCATAGTCGACAAATTCTGAGGTCCACACCCCACAGTCAATGTTTCATCATTAGATTTCATCCATTTCCTATGGTTAGATAATGTAGGGCTACATATAAGGATACTTTTTAATTCCAGGTTTATCTCTCTATCATTTTGCAATGCCTTTCAATGTCAGTCCTAAAAGTAGTAAAACGTGGAGCTTATAAAAAATACTTCTTGCTAATCCGTCTTAATATATGTTACTCCTTCCAGATATTTATTGACAGAGACCCAACAGCTTTTGCACCAATTTTGAATTTTCTCAGAACCAAAGAATTGGACCTGCGGTAAGGAGTCATGACACCATTGAGAAGATAACCACTGACTGTTTATTTTACATTGTATTAAGTTGTAACCAGGCTCTAACTAAGAACTTCTGCTGTTTTTTCACTATAGAGGTGTCAACATCAGCATCCTGCGGCATGAAGCAGAGTTCTATGGGATAACTCCTCTAGGTGTGTTGCTTTACAAAGTTTTGGGATAAACTTGTTCTTAGTGCAAATAGTGATATATATATATATATATATATATATATATATATATATATATATATATATATATAGTTTGTTCTGTAGCCAATACATTTTGTCACAAGCGCATTCATTCACTACATGTGTAGAACATCAGCAGCTCCTGCAAACTAGCTGAACCAGCCAGGATGTTTTGGGTTTCCCTTATAGAACAAGTGAACTGTGGTTAAAGGGGAATGTTGTCCTGTAACAAATGTTGTTTTGACTTCAAATACAAGTTGACCGAGGTCAAAGCCTTATTACTGTTAGTTCCATAAAGTCTAGTGTAGTTTCACTTCCTGTTTCAGTGTTTGTAATTTCCCTCTATTGTCTGTACTTGAATAGGAAAGTTACCTTTGTAAAAAACTGAGCACCTGCTCAATCATAATATGCACAGCACTGCATTTGATACTATGCAAAGTAATAACACACAATTTAAACAACAGTAGATTGCAAAGTCATGATCTAATCAGTTGTGGACTTAATAACTTAAAAATACCAACAAGGACTTAGTTCAGTCAAGATGGATAAAGGAAAAGCAAAATAAAGAAATATATGATGAGCTTTAAAATCCATAGAACAAAAGGACAGTTTATTATAATATCCAGCAATGACAAAATGATGTAAAGAAATACTGTGTGTTTGTGTGTCTGTGTGTGTGCGCGTGCGCGTGCAGTACGGCGCCTGCTGCTGTGTGAGGAACTGGACCGATCATCATGTGGTAGCGTTCTCTTCCATGGTTACCTGCCTCCCCCAGGTAAACACATGAAACTGAGTGGTACAGAAAATGAGCTGAAAATAGATCAGACCAATTAACTATGAATGGAATATTCAACTTCTGTTGCACACGGAGTTAAAGGAAGGAAACTACCGGTTTTAAAACATAAAATACTGTAGAAATACAAATCTATTTATTTAATGTCAGCATATCTTTCCTTGACAGCCATCCCTGCCCGCAAGTCCAGCCCTGCTTTAGCAGCCTCAGGCCCCTCCTCTGATGAACGGCCGGGTCCAAGTGGAGCAGAGGGCTTCACCCGTGTTGGTCCCCCTCCTCACCCATCCCTCTCTGGCACACCTGGAACAGATGACAACCACAAACTGGGTGGGTAACCATGGGCAGCCATATGACCCAGTCCGAATTTAAAAAATAAATAATGGAGATAATCTGTAGATTATATATATGCTTACAGCTAAGTGCCAGACATCCATGTCAGCATCAGCTCCATTTTAGCATAAAAAAGCAAATAGCAATTGTTGCAAGGACTCTTATTTTGACAGTGACCCTGCTATACTGCCTGCCATGTGTGTGGTGCATGTGGTCTTGCATTCATACTGCTCATGTCTGAGTTTGTCTATGTTTCCATTTGTTCACATGTGTATGACAGTGAGTACAGAGAGTATAGTATATGTTTATGCTTGTGTGTGTTTCTTTGCGCGTGCATTAATGCTGGAGCTAATGTGACCCGACACATCCTTTTAGTGCGCTGACTGTGATAGCCTAGTTTCCCGTCGGCCTGCTCTTTGTTGAGTATGACATCAGAGAATATAGTTAGCTGCAATAAACAAAGAGTGGATGTGCTCTGAACTGCCGCAAAAAGATTTGAGATGGATGTTTTATATTGTATCATGCAATAATTTAAATTAAACACCGCTGATCACTTCCTGGTTTTGGACTGTTGAACTATGCCAATGTTAACATTTTATTAAGCAGTTAAGACAATGATAAATATTGAATTGTGAAGTAAAAAAAGAGAAATCTGGTGTGATTGTCAGGCTGTGACAGTAGCATGTTTATGTGTATTTTGTGTGTGCAGGTCCTGTGGTTGACCCCAGGAAGGTGCTGATTATAGCGGGACACCACAACTGGATTGTAGCAGCTTATGCACACTATGTCATCTGCTACAGGTAATACTATAACAGTTCTCATCCACTCTATAGTTCATAAAGGGGAGACATTAAATTATTCAAGATGGAGTCATTATCTATAGTGTCTCACATTTCTCACTAAATGCTTTTATATCCGTGCCAGTACACAAGCTGTCATCTTTGGCTCCACTATTTATTGTTATTAAAACAAGCTGAAAAGTTAACAGCAAATGTTATTCAGTTTAATAATGAAGCAGAAATATTGTTGTTTTTAAAACCTTGTTAGGTTTTGTGTGAATTGAAACAGGAAGTAAACATGGACATGAAAGCTCATCTGCCTGAACAAAGTGGAACTGACTCCAAACAAATGAATGAATTTCAAAATTCAACATCAAGGTGTATTGAAGGACATGTCCAACCTTTTTAAAACAGACCAATTAGTTCATAACTGTTCTCTCATTTTAAATATGAAACCCTTCATTATGGCTGACCCTTTGGATAAGCACAGGGTAACTGTGTGTTGCTACAGGATAAAGGAATCTTCTGGATGGCAGCAGGTGTTTTCGTCGCCCTACCTTGACTGGACCATTGAACGCATCGCCCTTAACGCCAAGGTGGTGGGTGGCCCGCATGGAGACAAGGACAAGATGGTGGCTGCCGCCTCTGAAAGCAGCATCATCCTCTGGAGCATCCAAGATGGAGGCAGTGGAAATGAGATAGGTAAACAAAGAGTGTGTTCTACTGACGCTACAGGACTATGACAAGTGTGATCCAGTCAGGAAAACTCTGTTTAAGGCAGAACGAGTAGGATTTTTACTTTACATGTTTTTTAGGAAATCCTGCTCATTCTGATATCCAATCATTCTTATTTTTATACCGAGCACCGTGCTGATCTGTGACCTGTTTGACCTCCTGCCATCTCTGCTACTCACTAACTTCAACATCTCCGCACCACCTCAGGTGTATTCAGCCTCGGTGTACCTGTGGATGATCTCTTCTTCATTGGAAACCAGCTGGTGGCTACTAGCCATACAGGGAAGGTTGGGGTGTGGAATGCTGTCACACAGCATTGGCAGGTAAGGAGGGTATGTGTGTGTTTGTTTGTGTGTCTGTGTGTGTGTGGCTGAGATGTAGAGACATGGGAGAGAGGGGTGGTAAATGTTTATGATTCTTCTCATTGTGAACCTTAAAGTAAGTTTACAGAGCCTTAATGAGTGTGTATTCACTAAAATTCAACCATTCATGCAATGCACAGTGTGTGTGCTTTCAGTTGAGAGACAGTGACTTCACAGGAAAGCACTGTACTGAATTGTGAGCTCACCTTTCAGGTTCAAGATGTGGTTCCTATTACCAGTTGTGACACAGCGGGATCTTTCCTACTACTGGGCTGCAACAATGGTTCCATCTACTACATAGGTACGTACACACACACACACACACACACACACACACACACACACACACACACCTTTCCACATGGGGACCCTCATCAGTTTATTATATATATATAATAACCAACATAATAACAATGCATTAAGGTGTCTGTATTGAAAACCTTGTTCCCAATAAATCTCCTATACCTGCAAGTGTTACTCACCTGTCGACCCACAGGTGTCCAAAACTTTCACATTTTGATGTCTTCCTCCTTTTAGACATGCAGAAGTTTCCACTGAGGATGAAGGATAATGATCTCCTAGTGACAGAGCTTTATCACGACCCGTCAAATGATGCCATCACTGCCCTGTCTGTCTACCTCACACCTAAAACCAGTCAGTAACTCAGCTTTTCTTCTGTAAAAAAAGGAGGCAATGTGTGCATATACTTTTCATATAATTTCAGATCAGATTTAACCTAAATCTATTAAACTGTCTGTTTGCATGTATGAATTGTGTATGTCTTTCTTCCCCCTTGCTCTCTCTGCTCTCTCAGGTGTGAGTGGGAATTGGATAGAGATAGCCTATGGGACCAGCAGCGGTGCAGTGAGAGTGATCGTACAACACCCGGAGACGGTGGGATCGGGCCCCCAGCTCTTTCAGACATTCACTGTGCACAGGAGCCCCGTGACAAAGATTATGCTGTCTGAGAAACATCTGGTATCGGGTGAGGAAGATAAACAGGGAGAAAGACAGTTTATCTGGTGCTGGTAGAGGGAGCTGGAGTGGATCTTGTAAATTAGACGCCTTGGCATATAGCTGTGATTGAAGACTTGTTTTGTTTTTCTGTGTGCCCCAGTATGTGCGGACAACAACCATGTTCGGACGTGGACGGTGACCCGGTTCAGAGGGATGATCTCCACCCAGCCAGGATCCACCCCTCTGGCTTCCTTCAAAATACTGTCCCTAGAGGAGACGGAGAGCCATGGGAGCTACGGCTCTGGGAATGATATTGGTGAGAGTTAAGAAGATCAGAATAAATAGAAGAAGGAAGAATGAGGGAAGAATAGATGCACTTATAAAGAGGAAAAAGGACGACTGTGGTCGAAATAATTATATCCTATGTCTTTTTCTTGACCTTGATGGAAACATTAGGGAAAGATGTGAATGAGGATTAATTAAGACTCAGGCAAAGACAACTCTGACCACTCATACTAGACTACTTCATTATGCCACCGCAGATGTTATTGAAGTGTGTCTGCTGTGGTTAAACTACAGTGTTCAGGTGGATGGATTGGACTGCTGAAAGCACATCTTAGATACTGTGTCCTGTGCATTCTAACTGTGATGTTTCATGGAGGCTATTTTAATGTAAAAAAATACTTTTTTACCAAGAATGGATTTGAAATTCAAAAAGGAATATAGGCTACCAGTCACGAAAGTGAAACCTAATGGTTGTTTTTTGTTGTTTGTTTGCTAACGTTCTCCCCCCGTTCACTCATATTTATCTCCACGAATCCCAAAAAGTATACTTAATTTTTTTTGTTGCAAGATTGGCATAACATGTTGATTGTGTGTTTTCGTGATCCAGGATGGTCCAGTGTACCTGACGCAAAAGGAGATCAAAGGGCATTAAAGCTCCTTTCTCTAGCATTTAGAGAATTCTTCCAGCTTTTATCATTGCTGGAACTTCAATACCTCTGGGTCATTTCACTCAGTTAGGAACCTTTCTAACAAAAATGACTATTCCACCGCAGCCTGATTGTGTTTTCTGCTCTCAGGTCCGTTTGGAGAAAGAGACGACCAGCAGGTGTTCATACAGAAGGTGATCCCCATCACCAACAAACTCTTTGTGAGGCTCTCATCTACTGGAAAGAGGTATAATATTCTCCATCCGTCTTTGTCCTTCACCTTTGATCCTCAGATGTACTCTTTTTTTTTGTCAAAAACTGGGAGGGCGGGGGATGCTTTATCGTCAGTTTCTTCCTTTTTACTTTTCCACTGTTGTTCAACTTATCTGTAAGCTTTAGTACTTCAGTTTAACGTGTGTGTGTGTGTGTGTGTGTGTGTGTGTGTGTGTCAGGATCTGTGAAGTGCAGTCAGTGGATGGGACCACCATCTCTAGCTTCATGGTGCGGGAGTGCGAGGGTTCGAGCCGCATGGGGTCCCGACCTCGGCGCTACCTGTTCACTGGTCATGGCAATGGCAGCATCCAAATGTGGGACCTTACCACTGCCATGGACACTGCTAACAAAGGAGAAGAGAGGAAGAGAGAAGGTGAGGTGATAGAGACAGACTGGGGGGGAAGAGGGAATGCTGAGAGGGAAAGACAGAACTGTGGAAGGCAACACTTTTTGTGTGCTCATGGGAGATGAGGCGTAATGTAGAAACAATGTACATGGCTGTTTCTCTGCTTAAAAAAATAGTATTTGTCGGATTAAATGTAATTATTTCCTTGGATGAAAGTGTGTATTGTGTGTTTGACAGATGTAGGTGGTCCTACAGAGGAGGAGCTGCTGCAGCTGTTGGACCAGTGCGACCTGAGCACCTCCCGCTGTGCTACACCAAATATTAGCCCCGCCCCCTCTGTGCTGCACCACACACGCCTCAGAGAATCATGCTCAAGGTTAGGAAAAGGGGCGTCCCGGTGGCTCACACTGGGAGAGCGCTTACCATGTAGGCTGAGTCCTTGCTGCGGCGGAGCCGGGTTCGAATCCGGCCCGAGCTCCCTTTGCCGCATGTCTTCCCCTCTATCACCCCCTTTCTATCTGTCGCTAAAAAAAAAGAGCAAAAAATGCCAAAAAAATAATCTTAAAAAAAAAAGGTTAGGAAAAAAGTTCACACACACTTCATAAAAGACAAACAGGACATGCATATAAAAAAGGAACCAATCAACTCCAGCCAACCCTTCACCTTCCTAACACATCTGTGTGTTACTTTTATATACACAATAAGGAACTGTATTACCCTAAATACAATAAATAACATATTTTGCATTGTGGTTGGCAACCAGTATGTACTGTGTTAAGTTTTGTGACCACTGAAGCTTCTCCCTGTTTCACTGTTTTATCTCAGTCTGCAGTTACAGGCCCAGGAGCCCATTCCTGAGAGCCAGGCTACTTATGGAGCTGTGCGACCCTACAGAGAGAGCCCCCTGCTGGCCCGCGCTCGACGAACTGAGTCCTTCCACAGCTACAGGTGAGATAAAATTTGTATCACTGTGGAGATACATGAAAGGGTTGTGCATTTACACCATAGACTGTATATAAATAATGGACATAATTGGACAAATTTACAACTCATTCAATACAAGGTTAACCATAGAACACACTACACAGGTCAGAGATTACGTAAAAAGGGTTTCACTACATCAGATCAATGAACCTATTGCACACAGCACACCACAGACAATTACTTGCATGCTTTCTGGTACTGTACACCAGTTAGACAATTTTGGATACAAGACACAGATCATCTATCACATATTAGACTGCCGCATCCCTCTTTCCCCTCAACTCTGCCTCTTATGAGACATGTCATCAATACAATTACATAATCCCACCATAACTACAATATTTACAGCCCTAGCTGTCGCCTAGAAAACAATCCTCCTAAACTGGAAAACAAGAAAAAACTGAACATCACACACAATTTGTTAATAGACCAAATCTCAGTGGAAAAAATGTCAGCATCAATTAATCACAATATACCCCGATTCAACAAAACTTGGTCTACATATATTAAAAAATTCACCTCTACAAATGCCTGATCCCAACTCCGCAGAACCTTGCAACACATCTCTTTTTCCCCCTGAAATATATAAAAAAAAAATAAATAAATAAATAAATAATGGACATAGCTGTGATGTCACCCATTGGTTTGTGGACTGTCCGTTTGAGGCATCGAGTTCAGTGTTATGGCTGTCACCATCTTGCTTTACGTCCGTCACTATCTTTGTTTTTTGAAACCCAAGAGTGGGCAGGAGCGAGTATCTAAAAGTAAACTGTTAACGATAAAACAAAATGTACGTTACTTGCTGGAAAAACTTATTTTCGTACAACCGAACGCTGAAAAACTTTCATGAAATGAAAGACAAGGTGAAAGGGTCAAAGTTCTGAGACACAAACACAACAAACAAGTTCACGGCTGTTAGACGTACACGGTGGGGTGGATTCACATTGTTTTGCTTCTCTCCATATGGTGGCCGGCCATGTTAGCGACATGTCAATCAAAGGTAGCCATGTCCCAAATCATACCCTGCTTTATCATCTATTTTCTCATAAATGGGACCATTATTTACTCAATTAACATCATATTGTCTTGGAAAAGACTTGAAAATAGCGATTGAGATCATAATGTTGCTAAAAGATGTTGTTAAAAGAAGTCGTCTCATTTTGTATTGAGATAGATAGGGACGTAGTTCTTTTGTAACCATCATTAGCGACCCTTTTTAAATTTTGAAAGATTGCAGGCTTAAGGCACTTTTGGGTTTGCTTCACTGCTCAGACTGGGAGGTTGCTGCCTAATTTGCACACCGCCCCGTTGTGGTATCAAGTCATGCAGAACGCATCTTCCAGTTCAAGCTGGGCCAGTCGAGCTCTTATCCTCGATCTCTTGCCTGGGCGGCCACACTACCTGCTTGGTCCTGCTGGTATGCCTTGGGCAAGGATCATTGCAAGGTTGCCTGCAATGATTCTGATCTCCACACTTCCTTTTTTGATATTGATGTGTGTGTATCTTTCATAAGGCAATACATGCTGCAGTAGAAAAAGGCCAAAAGACAGCAAAAGTTCATGGGAGCTACTGACCGCCACACCTGCATGCAGTAAAGTTTCTTCTATTGAAGAAATAGTCCCTATGGAATCTGTAAACTGTTGACAGCATCTTTTGTACATTTTGAGCATTAAAAATAAAAATCTTTTTACTTCTTGAGGTGCTGGTAGGAATCTCAAAAGAATATCTTCATACCATGTGAGATAAGTAAAGTCATCATTCCGTGCTGTAATCACACCTGATTAGTGAGATGAAGTGTGTAGCCAATAAATAGCTTATCAGGTGTTGCTGGCGCAAGGATAGATTGAAGATATGCAGTGCTATGGCTCTTCAGAACTAGTTGGGAGGAGCATTAGCACCTGACAGCCTCTCTGTGTGCCATTCTGATGATAATATGAAGATGCTATTTGAATGTGTCCTTGGAAAATGCTGATTTGTCCTCATCTGTATTTAGTTTTTTTATTTTTATTTATTTAGCTGTAAGTGACTCAATGCATTGTCTTTCCATAGAGACTTCCAGAACTTCAGCCTGAGTCGAGGTGTCCTGGACAGCACAGGCCAGACATCCACACTGGGCCCAGGCCAGACCCTTGATGTCCGCCGTTCGCTCTGTGACTTCGGGCCTGAGGACAGTGAGAGGAGAGCCACTGCGATGGAGTTCTGGGCTTGCCGAACAGCCAGTTCAAGCTCGAACACAGTTATTGGTGCTGTGGCGACCGCTGGTGTTTCCGGGGTGAAGACAGAAGGCAGTCAAGAGTCTCCACGACAACCTCCTGACAGCCCGATTCCCGGAGGCGACGTTAGGCGGAAGGTGCTCCCACAGCCAGAGGAGGGAGATGGTGTGGGGTCAGGGGGCGAGGGAGTGAAGGTGGAGGGAGGTGTGAGGAAGAGAGGAGTACTAGAAGGAGGCTTCCTGGGGAGAAAGAGGGCTCCTCCTGTCCCCCACCTCTCATCCGTTCCATCTGGATCTGAAGGTGGTGGCAGCGACTCATCTTCCAACGCCTCCCCCTCCCCAACCAAACTGTCCTCCTCCACCTCACCGCGACACAGGAAGCTGGCCCCTGAGCTGTCCAATCAGGACAGCAGCCTGTAATCCCAATCAGAGGAATCATCAGAGGTGTCCTGTTGGCACATGTGGCAGATACGGGAGTTCTGGATATCACAGCAGAAAAGGAATGTGTGCTTCATCAAAGAAGACGCTCCCATGCTTTAATGAGTCTGTGTCTCAGGATGAGTCTCCTTCTCTCAGCTGAAAAACCTTTTATTTAAAACATACAGCTTTTTTAATTTAAGTCAGTTGAACGCAAACATTTGGTGTCATACCTATCTGACATGACCAAGCAAAAACAACATCCCAACGCCAACAGCATGCCATCTCAACCCGGACAGGAATTCATTTTGTTTTTGATTTTTTCGGGGTTTCAAGTTTGATCACACTTGTAATCTGCTGGGTACAACTGGAGCTCCTCTTATCTCAGTGTGCTGTCGTTGAAACAGATGATGGGTGATGAGGTTTAAGCCACCAATCTGATAACAATTTCTCTCTCTGTTTCATTGTTGTGCATTCTACATCTTAAACTTACAGTAACAGGAACGTGCAAAAGTCTGCTTTGCTAGGGCCCTGTACTATGAAGCAGGATTGGCAGTTAGCGAGGTAACCTCAGGGTTAAGTCTGGGTTTTCTGTGGGTTACTTCTTACTGGGGTCCTGTTACCTCCACAGTAACTGAACACCCAACCTGCTCAGGAGCAGGTCACGTTTGAGATAAGAGATCAACACAGACAAATGCACTGTCTGCCGACCGATCAGCTCTCTGGAAAGTGAATAATTATATAGATCCTTTATCAGAGGGACTTATTTCTCTGTGTCAGCATCTTGAGCTGTATGTTTCAGACCAATGCTTACTGTCCAGCAGGCTGTCTGCACGTCCACTTCCACCACTGAAGCACAAATGCCTTGTACATACTTGTACTCATTAGATTTGAAATTGAACCTCATCACTGCTTTGAATTATGGTTTTATATTTACAGGTGAAAGAATAAGGCTGTCAAAATTGTCCAATGAGAATACATCCAATCAATACATTAATTTAACGGAGTACACAAATGTAATCTTGTGCCCTATGGGGTGCAGACATTGACTTTTGGAGCATCAAGCTCTTTTGCAGACTTTTTCCCACCGTCGTCTGGATGAACGTCTTGGTTAACCGTTTTGCAGTGACATTGCATTCACACAGTCGTGTTTTTTCCTTCCTGCATTAAGAAGCTGTAACTGTGTTTGTGAAACACAGTAGACTTCTCCATATTTGTGATTGGTCATACACTGCAATCCTCGCCCTAGATTGGAAAACCCTGAGTTAACTCACCGAGCTGATAATCCGCATCGTCGGATCGTTTAGCCCGAGTCTGGCTGTTAGATGAAGCTAGATAACAGAAAAATACCCTCGCTTCAGAGTACAGGGCCCGGGTACTGTCAAGGGTGTGTTGTTGAAGCACAAGTCTTATGCCACTGATGTGTAGCTTCAATTATTAAGGTTCATCTAAATCAAAAGAACAAGCACATATAAGCACAGCACAGTACCAGATAGAACACTTTCTAAGGAACACTTTATCTTGTTAGGTTCTTAGACGGATACTGGAAACAAAATTGAATTAACAAAGGCACAGTTTGTACTTTGATCAGATATAAAGTGTTTTTATTCACTTATAATCCTGACCTAAAACAGTCTTAAACAAAACACCAGCTTTTAAACACAAAACTAACAATTAGTTTCATTATAAGAAACCTAAAAAACACACAAAAAATGTTGTCAATTTACAATAATATAAAAGAGAAAAAAGCTGAAACCAGCAGATGTTCAATATTTTTTATCAATTACATTTTTTGGGGATTGACCAAATAATTAATTGACTGATCGTTTCAGGATCTCAAAAGAATTGGCCAATGAATGAGGTCAAGTGTCTCTGACAGTATGTGCATTCTGTCCTCAGTGTGTTTTTACTTCAACATACCTTAAACATGGACCTTTGACAGATATTTGAACCCTGATGTGTATCCACTCTGCTGCAGCCACAGACACAATGCTTTTTGTTGTTGGAGCAATGAAACAAAAAGCTAACAGTCAGCCAGCAGTGAGGTCATTTTGCAGCTCCAGCACGCAGTAAAACCTTCCTGTGTTTGTCTGACAGCTCAATGACAACTATGCAACAGTGGAGTTAAGATACTAACACTGATTTCAGCATAAAGGCTTCAGGATTGCTAAATAGTGATACGGTGATGTTGGCCTGCAACAACGACTCCTCATGTGAACAGGTGCCTGCTTTTCACTACAGCCGGCTATTTGGATTTTCACTTCACACTTTGCATTATTATCTCCACCAATGAGGTCTTGTTTTCAGTTTATTAGTTTGTTTGTCAGCAGGATACAGAAAAACTTAGTTGTCTGATTTTCATGAAACTTGGTGGAAAAGTATAGCTTTGGCCAAGGAAGAACCCATTCAATTTTGGTGCAGATCTGAATCATGGAGAGATACACAAATTAGTAGTTTATGGACTTAGCAGAGTGCCCTTTAAGTAAACATATGTAGCATAACAGCCTCCATGCTCCTCAATAAGCAACACAAAAACCTGTTTGTGCAACATGTGGTGTGCAGACATTTTGACTTTTCATTCAAGAAAAGCACAGATTAAATTTATTTTATCAGCGATTGCTTGTTTCAGTCGAGTGTCCCAGTCATGACAGTGAGCCAGCATGCACAAAGCCAGGACCCTGAAACAAAGTCACCCAAATGTAATACAGCCATTTTTAACTGTATCTGTTGCACCAGTGCTTTTCCTGCTATGACAAGCCAAAATATCAATTTAACCAACCGAGCAATTTGAGGAATCGTAAAAAAAAAAAAAATGTTCTAAATCAAATTCATGGCATATGGCAGCTTACAGTTTGAGGAAAGTTTTATGTTGTTTGTTTCCAAAAGGATCACATTCAGACCACACACATATATATATATATCAAATATACAACAAAATGAGTTTTAATGCTCTGTCAGACACACAATATAGGACTTTTTCCATGATGTCTGAACAGAAAGAAAACATTTTTTTTTTAATTTATCACTGTTCAGTCAGCTAGAAAAAGAAACTAAGTTCAGTCTGTTTTGTTTCACAGTGGTGCCTGTGCAAGAGAACACTTATTAACTTTTTTTTTTTTTTTTACAGTATCATAATATAACCACACTCAGCTCAATACAAGGACCTGGTACACTACATCACTTTACTCCCGTTGGTTGAAACAGATTTAATGTGTCTTGTTTTGTTTCAGATGATTGTTGCAGTGCCTTATTGAACTTGTTTGATAGTTATCAGCCTGTTTGTGTGTTTTCACTGAAAAGGATTCTGACCAAAGGCTTGTGAAGACTGTGGAGACAGAGAATGGACCTGTTCACTTTGTCTCATGTTAGATATATTACACCAGGCCAATCACATTTTATGAGTGGTCACTTGAATTAATAGGCATTAGAGGACATATTAAATGATCAACATTTATTGTTAATTGCACATAATCTCAACATAGATTAAAAACTGGAAAGTCCATCTTAGTCATGATAGAGTTTTGAGTGAAGGCCTGAAAGTTAAATGGCAGCAACTTTAATTATTACAGTCATTTTGTGAGTTAAACCTGCTTCTTTACTGCTTGTACCCATGTGAAATATCCACTCGCTGTTTATTTGGCCAGCTCTTGATTTATGGTACTATTTTTTTATAATCTTTGTGGGGACAACTGTAAAATTTGTGACAGTAAAAGATAATTAGAGCTAGAAAGAATGTCCTAAAATGTTAATTATAATTTGCCAAATCCAGCAGCTATATAACCTCTTAAGTTGTTTTTTCTTCATTTCAACATCAACAGATGAACTGACCATGTGGTCCCCGTCTGTACAAACATGTACATTTTATACACTAATTAACTGTATGAAAAGTAGACAAACATATTCTAAACAAAATCCTAATGTGGATGCATTGATGTGTGTTACAGTGTGTCGATACTTACATTGTTGTTCATTACATATTGTTGATAATCATATAATGCCTATACTGATATTACCATGCTATTGGACCTAACTGCATTTGCACTTGCACTATTAACACTAATATTAAAGTAAATTGCTATTGTTTATTTTATATAAAAAAAAATATTGTGTTATTTCAGCACATAAGTGTTTGTCTGTCCTTACAGTATCTGTCATCCCTCAGTTCCTCTCTGGCTATGTTTACATTATATTACAGCCAGAATATAGTGAGCTACAAGGAATACATATGTTTGTTTAAACTGACCTGTACAACAATGTTTTACATTGTGTATGTTAGAAATGCTGCATTGTGTGACATGTGCTGACCCATGATCAATATAATGTCGACATTGAACATGTCAGAGCCTCAATGTCCATGCAATTTAAACTAAAACTGTGTTCACTAAAACCTCTCAACGCTGGACATGTTTCCTTTATTTTCTCAGAGCATTAAGAGGTAAATCAACAGTGATGAAATAAAGTTGTGTTGTCATTTTTCCATGTTGACAAAGTTTGTCTGACGAACAGTGCAAACATTCAGCGATTTACAAAAGAACCTTATAATCTGTGTTAACACAAAACTGAAAAGAACAGCATCAGTTTGCACACTCGAGAACTTACTTTTCTAGGGGCACTAACTTCCCTGCACTTTCCCAGGCAAATCTCATCAACAACAGATTCAGAGAAACTGAAAACATTTTTTTAAAATCATTTGGCTTCTGAGAAGTTTTAATCTATTATAAATTACGAGTGTGTCGGATGACAAGAACTTTGACACATACATAAAACATGCCACTGATTTTGCAGTACTTAAGCAGTTTAAACTAGATTGTGGAGCTTGTGTCTCCCCCCTGTGGCAGTGAGTGTAACTACACAAACACTGTTAATGTGCTTATAGTTCTGCCTGCAGGTGAGCCTGCCAGGAGCGCCTTTTTACTTTAATCCTTCTTCTGAATGCAGAGTCTCTTTTTCATCTGGAGCATTCACTCCAGAGCACCAGCACAGAAATCTCTCCACAGACACCAGACACGACAAGTCCAGTACAGTGAGAAATACAGAGAGCTTTCCCTGGTGACAAAAAGGCTTAATCAGCATTGTGTGGACTTGTTTAGCAGCCGACATTCATTTATGGAACATGTAAAAGTTCCACACTCCAGCCTGTTTTGGAAAATTTCACCTTCAAAACTAGACGCAGTATAAAACATGCTGAAACAAATGCTGCCAGTCAGAGTTTTTAGTGCATGGTTTGTGTGGACAACCTGCCAAAGCGCACAAATTTAGATTTGTCTGAGCGTCACCGAAGTGTGTATGTGTATGTGTGTCTCCCCAGCGCTTTCATTTCACTAACCTTCCTGTGCAGACAGTCTCCTCTCTGAGACGCCGTCTGTCGTCATTGTGATTTATGAGTTTAATAAAACCCTGTGTGTGCGTGTGTGTGTGTTGCTCAGGGCCATACTGTCCCTTACAATCACTCCACAAGCTCTCTTTTCACAACCTCTCCCTCCCTCCGTGGCTGACAATAGCTGTGAATGTGGCTGTGAATGTTTTAGAAGTGCCCTTGTCAGACTGGTGTCCTTGAGCGAGGGCACGCTTGTTACTGCCACTTTGTTAATTTCAAACTTGCCTTGATGTTCCCTGAAGGGACGCAGGAGCAAAACTAAATTACTGCTGCATAGTTTTGATGGAGATACCGGCCCTCTGTGTGTTTGTGCTGGCGTGTGTGAGACTGTGTAGTAACTAAGCCTCTGTGCAGCTGATGGCACATCTTTGTTTTACTAACTCAGCAGAAAAGAACAGTGTTTTATCTTCAGTCAGATCACCAGGACCAGTCTGAGGCACAGGGGTCTGTTAGGGTCTGTCCCTTTTCTGTCCTCGTGCTTATAGTGAATTATCATGGCTTGAATGTGGAATTTGTATGTTTGTGTGTCTTTAATTTTTAGCACCCTGACTTTAGACTTCTATCTTTAAACAGTATTGGGGGAACCCTGCTGCAAAAGCAATGCCAACCGCGTGATGTTCAAAGGATTGGAAGTCAGGAGATCACCTGCTTCCTCAGCAGCTTCCACTTTAGTTGTGATGTCGGATGCAGCAATTACTACACAGATCTGGAAATGTAAGGAAAATTAAATACATACATCTTAACAAGTTGTTAAATCATAAAGAATTAAAATACTACATTGTTGTGTGACTAAATGTTTTGTGCCTTTGTAGATCCGCTGTGATGGTTTTCATAATCTACTTGTACTTCTCTACATTAAAAGAAAGTGAAACATTTAAGGTGTTATTATTAATAGGTTACCTTGAGATCAAATTGGGCTGTATGTGGCCCATAAACTAAAATTAATTTGACACCCCTGATATATGCTGTCATGCTGTCAAGCTTAATATACAGTCTATGGGCTGCAGCTAATATAGACATGTGTAATGGGGAAACAAATAGTACATAGAAAATGTAAGAAAACACAGAAAATAATATTTTTTTGACCATTGGTCATTATTTATAATTTCTCAGAAAAACACAAACATTGATCAATGAATCATCTATAAATAAGACTTTTTTTAAACAACAACCATTTATAATACTGCCAGTGTAAAAAAAGGTAAAGGCTTTATAACAATAAAAACAAAGAAATTCAACATCTTGTTCTGATAAATACTGTTTCTATGATGTTAAGCTTCTGAATCCATGGAATCCCAAAATAAACATTGCTCATTCCTGCTTTAACATGTAAACAGGACATAGCTGTTTTTCATTCTTGAACTGATTGCAATCATTGATAATACAAATGAGGCCATAGAAAAACAACTCTCGGTTTGATTTCATAGTTTAGCTGTCAGTGAAATCCACACTGAGCTTCACTGGTGGAATAAAAGCTTAATTCCTCTATGTCCAGTTCCTTCTACATTTATTCGCACTAAACTGTACATCAATAACTGATATGGTAAAAAAAATCTCAGATAGAACTTTCAAGTTACATCACATAATCACAACAATCAGACGGCACATCTGTGATTCCCAGCCACTTTTAACACATAATAAGAAACAGTTGGCATTTTTTGTCATAAAACTAACACCAAGGCTCAATGACTGCTGCTGATAGTGTTGAAGCATACTAGGCACAATTACTTGTTGAAGCAGAGCTCTCTGAAAGAGGCATGATGTTTACTGACTTCTGGACTGGTTCAATTCTGAATAACAAAAAACAAACCTGCTATCGCTCAGCTTTCTACATTTTTAAAAACAACTAAACTAACAGTTGGCAAGCAGAGATGGTTATCATCTTCTTAATCTGAGCACGATTTGAGACATAACGTACTGTATAATTCATACATTCAAGCTATAAAGCCAATAAACTACACCCTACAACCTACACAATCACAGCTGACTGGCTCCATATCTGTAATGTATTCATAGATATCAACAGACAAAGTCCCTATAGGGAGTTTCTTCTCTTTCCTCTCATGTCTTTTGATCTGCCTTTATTTTATATTTTGGATCTGAACATCATTTAAACATTATTAGCACTTTACCAGTGAGTTTTGGACACAATCAAAATATAATGAAAGCTCATTACTGGTCATCAACGGTAATATTATTTCTTTTACAGTGTTTCTCAATCATATTTAAAGCATTGTAAATTGTCTGTTGAATACCAGGTTAATAGACAGCGGGACAAATTAAAGGAAAACTCTGATTAGGTGGAGTGGAGACACACGCAGATGCTTCTGCACACTGTGGCTCACCAAATGGTTTGATGAGTTTGAAAATCATGTAAATAAAATGCTACAGCTTTTACAATCACCAGATCTTAACCCAGTTTAACCCTTATTAAACATTTTGGACCAACATGTAACACAATGCTCTCCACCACCATCTCCATTAGACCAAGTGATATAATATAAACAACTATCTTTAAATCTATTCAGTGATGTCTGTGATTGATGCTATATGTCCTCTGTATTGCTTTCTTACTGCTGTACTCCGCTCTCTAACCTGATTAAATAAAGGTTGTATATATAAATAATAGAACATTTTGTGGAGGAATGGTGTTCATTCAGACTTGGCAAGGAGCACTGAAGCTGTTCATGGCTCGTGGTGGCCTCAATCCATACTAAGACACTTCATGTTGGTTTTTCCTTTAATGTGTCACCCATCTGTAGGTCTGAACTGCGACTGTGATACCTAATTTAAGGTAAGGAACTTAAAGATGAGTGTCAGTGAACATGGTGTGCTCCTTTTTCACAGATCTTAAGGCCTTGATGGCGTCCACAAACTCATCTTCCTCCACATACTGAAAGAGAACACATGAGAACAATGAGAGCTTTAAAAGGGTGGTGACAGTTATGGTCCGTACTGTTAGAAAGTGACACCAGTGATACTCTTAATTTTTCCAATAAAGAAACATTTTAAAAAAATTGTATTTTTATCTCCCCAGAGCTTAGAAATAGTAATTAATGCATTGATTCCATCCCATTGAAATTACTACATTGCACTCTTCACATGTCTCTTACAACAACACCTCAAAAACATGTTGCAGCCAGACTCATAATAACCAGGTCAGAGAGTAGAGAACACAACACAGCGTTTTAAAATCACCTCATTGGTTCCCAATCCATCTTAGTGTGGATTAAAAAGTGCTAGTGTGGTGTGTGCAGACTTCTTTGACTGGGGGGCCCAACTAGGGCACTGACTTATGCAGAGGTGGCTTGAACTATGTGTGCACACACAGACTAATGTGAATTTACCATTTATGTCTCTGTGATTGTACATTGTAAATCAGGATTACAGTATCTAACAGTTTCTTACATACCTGTTTAAATTTGTCATTTAAGAAAAACAGGTCTACCAATCACAACACAACAGTAGCACCATACAAATGTAATATGAAGATCCATACTCTATTCTCTAAGTCCTCAAACAGAAACTCTGCCTCCAAAAGTTGTACAAAAGAAAACAATGTACATTGATAAATAAAGTCACAGTATCAAGTACCAACAAAATCAAAATAAATAAACCTAAATCCTGCCTCTGACCGGGCAGATAGTTTAAGACACTGGCTGGCACCCAGGGTGGCCAATCAGATTTCTTCAGGTCCCTCCTTGGACACGTCCCTGTATATAGCTGACCTCCTGAACTACTATGAGCCTGAATGCAACCTAAGATTCTCTGGTAGGTCATTCCTGGCTGTTCCTCTGTTAAACATTTAAAAGTAAAGGTTTGGGCCTCTCAGTTGTGGAATGACCTCACTAAACTCATTATATCAAGACTTGCCTTTTATTGATTTTGCTGTGTTTATTTTTTTTGTATTTCAGAATATTTTATCAACTGTATGATTATTGTCTTTTTTGTATGAAAAGCATTTTGTAACTTTTTTTGAAAAGCATTTTATAAATAATGCTATCATAATTATTATCAATATTATTATTATTATTAGTATTTTGGTATCTTCAACCGAAAAAGACTGTCAATGCCACAATTCCACTGAATTTGCATGAATAAATCTACAAATATCAGGTAATGTCAGGGTAACCAAGCTTACCTGTTTCCAAGGCACAGTCCTTCCTTTACTCAAAGGCCAGTTTCACATAAAACAAAGTCTGTCAGTACTAGTCATTTTAACATACTAATTCAACATAAACATGTTTCCATCCTCACCAGTCCAGAGTCATGTCCCAGTGGGTTGTCCCAGCTTCCTTCCTCCAACATCAGTGACTTCCTGTCAATCAGCTGGCTGACGCTGCGGTGCAGGGAATGCTGGGAGTAGGCCTGACCCAGGTCTGTTTGGCTGGGAACCCTCAAGACGGACATAGGGCTGAACTGTGAGGTGCTTCCGACTATCTTTGTGTCTGTCAGACCCTGAAAAATAGTTGATTAAAGTTAGTGATTTCAAAGAGAATAATACAAAACATGTATACTTTATATTACTGCAAACCACTTTTCAATACATGCCGTAGTGTTTCATAGGATTAAGAAAAAAACCCCATTAATAATTAATAATAATAATAATAAAAATATTTTCTTTATTACTGAAATAAATGGAAAAAACTGCTGTACACCACAAGTAGTAGTGTATACATAATGTTACATATTGGTGTTTCTATAACTTAGAAACACAACAGGTTAAACATTTTCATTCAATAAAAATGTTTTTTCAAACCTCAAATGTGTGATCTGGATATTATATTATATATTATATTATTATATATATCAACTGAATCAAAGAAACATGGTGGCAAATATATTATTAATAATGTTGTTACCAAACAATGATTTTGCAAGAAAAATAATCTATTCAATTTAGAAATATTATATTTGTATTACTGTTTATGTAGCCTATTATCTATTATTGTCATTATATCGGCGATCAACAGGGGGCAGTACTCAGCAAGAATTGACCCACTGGCTCATACAGGAGAGGGGCCACACAGCAGACACACGTAAAACAAAGCATAAGATAAAGATAAAGCAGTTTGTATGAGCTCATGTTCATACATTAGCTTCATGGTTGCTAATGTAAACTTTGGATATATCAGATGAGTATATTTGTTGCATCTACGAAGTCAACACTGTATTTAACGACAAACCGACAGTGTACAACATGTCTTACCTTGGTAATAATTAATTTCATAACACCGACACAAACACACAAAGCATGCATACGCACACAAAATAGACATGCTTTAATAGGCATCCACACAAATTCACAATCCCGTACCTCAGTGTACACAGTGTAGCTTTTAAGTATAACGTTGCTGATTTCAACACAGTCTGCTACAGTGTCAAACTGCAGGGGAACAATAAGATAAACATTTAGGGGTTTGGACAGTAATTATAAAAAATAGTCTTACTGTGAGACGGTCAGGGAGGAGCACAGAGCTGGAGTGATGTTTGGAGCACAACTCAGTACAGGGCCTCTGAGACGGGCAGATGGACGGATGGACAGACAGAGATGAGAGGATGGAGGGAGTAGAATAAGAAGGAGGGGAGTCAGAGAAGACAGATTTAAAATGGAAAATAAAGCAAGGAAGATTACAACGTATGAAAAGAGCAAAAAAAGTGAAAATCAAATGTTTTTATAAGAAAAATGATGTGGGAGAAAATCAGATAGAGGGGTAGTAAGACCAATAAAAAAAGGAAATCAATAAAGCCATTAATCATCCAGTGGATAAAGGTGATTATTGGTAGTTATTGACAGTGGTGGAAGAAGTACTAAGATCTCTTACTTGAGTAAAAGTAGCAGTCCCACAGTGTAGAAATACTCTGTTACAAGTAAAAGTCCTGCATTCAAAATCTTACTTAAATAAAGTACAAGAGTATTGGCAGCAAAATATACAATATATATGAAATATATAAAGTACCACAAGTAAAAGTACTCATTATGCAGAATGGCCAATTTCAGATATCACTATGTTGTTAGATTATATTGAATGATAAATCAGCTGGTAAACATGGGGCTATTTTAGTTTATTTATATATTGTTAGATATCTTATCATTTAATAATATATCATAACCTAAATATAGTGGACTAAAAAGTACAATATTGGCTTACAAAATGTAGTGAAGTAGAAGTATACAGTCGAATAAAATGGAAATACTCAAGTACAAGTACCTCAATTGTACCTAATACAGAACTAGAGTAAATGTACTTATAGACTACTTTTCACCTCTGGAGATTGGTGATGGGTGATTTGATGGATTTCTAAGATGTTTTTGTAATAGGTATGAGAAAAAGAAAAATAGCTCTATACACCTATGTCAGAGTTTGATTTATGAAAAACCATTAAACAAATCAAAACATTACTTTTAGGGGGGGTTACTGTTGTGCTTGTGTTATGCAACTCCTTGCTCATAAAACACTTTGGGGAATAGAAATAAGGGCGCGGTAAAACGGTACCAGTTTCTGGCTGGTATTAGTCACAAAAAATCATTTGGATTGTAAGGAAAGTTTTCCAGTGACAGTTGTTGTTTCAGCTCCCTCTGGTGGAACAAAGATTTAGACACAGCTGCTCTCACAGAGACATGGCATTTCTAAAATGTGTTCAATCTGTAGAAGAAAAGAGGTTTGATTCAAGCACCTGGTGAAGAAATCAAGAAATCAAAGAAAGTCCTTGTGAAATGCTCTTGGTTCCCTTTCCGTTTTATCTCCTGTAACGTTTCTTCAGTTTTTAATCTCTTTGCAAAGCTGACTACCTCTCTTTGTCTCTCTGTCCGTCTCTGCCCTTTCAATCACTCTGTCATTCTCGTTCACTGAGCGCCTTGTTTCTCTGCTAACCCTCTCACCGTGTACGTCTCTCCCCCAGCCTTCCTGCTCTTTTGAAGCATGACCAATGGGGGGCGCTCTCTGGCTGATGGATTCTTCCTCAGGGCTCTAGAGGGGAGAAAAATCATCGACACCCTTTTGTTCTTGTTCTTCAGATTAAACTGTGTTTTTACATAGAGCATGTCCTTTTTTAATGACAAGTTATGCTTAGTTGTATGTATCAGTGCACTTAAATATTGACTATTAATAACAGCATTAATATATTAAGTGCAGAATACCTGATAAGAAGACATTCTATTCTATTTAATGCCTTGAACCTTCAACATGCTGCATGTGATGTTACAATACCTTTGTAGCACCAGGCCCAGCAGTAAGGCGAGCAGAAACAGACCCAGCAGGGCTAACAACAAGATAAACCACAGCTCAGAGTAAACCGGTTTAGCCGACATGCTAACGCTCTCTTTATCACCGTCTTCAGGCTCATGAGGACCTGCAGAGAGAGAGAGAGAGAAATGATTAAGTCGTTAAACAATATGTTTAATTTCATTTCATTTCATATTTCTTGTAATTGTTTCTTAATTCACTGTAATCTGCTTATGTGTTATGCTGTATATGATTTGACCTTTTTTTAGTAGAGCACAATGTCATTAAAGTTTTTTTTTTAACAAGAGACAGATCCAAACATGGATTCCTGAGTCACTGAAGTGTATTCAGATTCAGGTTTCATTTTTTCACTTTACACTTTCAGCAATGTCTTGTGTGTGTGTGTGTGTGTGTGTGTGTGTGTGTGTGTGTGTTACCTATGCCACTGGCAGGGCTGTATCTGATGGTGGGAGTACTGGCACTGCCACTGTTTGTGGTACAAGTCACCTGAAATGACAACGCTAAGAGCAGAGGGGAAGAGGAACAGATGGAGCACAAGAAAATATTTTACGCGATAATGCAGTGAAACTTTTAGCCTTCTGTAAGTCTGCTTATAAGCCTGGCTTATATTAGACTGGTTGAGATGCATCTGTGCATAGATACAAAGATATTTCCTTTGGACAGGAACAGAGAAACATACTTGATCAAGTTTACTAAAGTTAAACTTACTTTGGTGGTTATAATTTGAAAATATACTAAATACTGCTTTCCTTCCTCCTACGCTCATGTTTTTCTTGATGCTTCTCCTGTCGATCGTCCAACTTTCTAAACTCACAACTATTTGTCATGGCAACTTCAGGTTCTCTGAAATACTCTCTTCACTTCAGCACCCCCCCCAATCCTTTGCTCATCATTATTACTAACCTGACAGCCAATGAAACAAGTCTTTATGTATTAAGAATTACTTTTGTAGAATGACACTTAATTATGATGAAGGTTTTTACTAATCCTGTTTAAACAAAGTTATACTAACTATATATTTTATTTATTCTTTTACTTTTGCATTCTCTTATTCAACAGGACTCTGTGTGCACTGCTTGCCTATCTTCACATCTCTCTAATTGCAACTGCTGTATTGTCTGTAGGTGAAAAAATTCCTTCGAAAATGTGTATCTATCTGTTGCGTCCTTGTGAAAACTGGATAAAGTGTACATGTATTTGTGTGTTTTTCCTCACTTTTCTGTGAGGTGCGTGGAATATAGAGATAGCTGTAGAAGCCAGTATAGACCCTCAGCTGGCTCTCTGTCACACTATACTCCTTCAGGTACCCGTTGAGGGAGAAGGAACCCGTCCAGTCCAGCCAAATAACTGTCAGGTTGCTGCCCACTGTGAAAGGAGACACATACTGGGGGGCTGAAGGGAGAGGGAGAGAGAGAGAGAGAGAGAATGGGATAAAAGAAACTTTTGTTTGATTTTATGTTTCTTATGAGTGGTCAGTTGAGGAAGGGAGACATTTGTTACCTTCACTCAGTGTGGTAACACTAGTCCAGTTGGAGGCAGTGCTGCCCATGTTGTTGAAGCACGCAGCTCTCAGCTGGTAGGTGGAGTATGGTTGGAGACCTGCATATATTAATTCTGCTGATTAGTCACATAACTGACAGAAAACAAAATTGCATACAAAATTATGCAAATACCTCTCCAAGGCCTTATAATTAGCTGTCACACTTTTTTTTTATGAAGGATTGCAGTTTTGCAACTGCTACTATTCATTGGGATAAATACAATTCTATCTATGTTCTGTTGTATTATTGCCGTCATTTCTCCTTTTTTAAATTAATTTCTTCTCGCAGTGATATTTCAGTACCACTTTGTTGTACAGTGATTTGGTACTAATGCAAATATTTATTGTTTCTGTAAAGTTTTTCAGAACACTTCAGGGTTAATATGCATTTTAAAAACATTTTGACTTGACAATGTGACCTGTCACATTGTAGCTCCGCCTTTTGCCAAAGAAACAGATTTCTATTGGTTCTTCAACACAAGGGAGGGGTACAGGCTGGGGGGGCTGAGGGCAAGGTGTTCTGAGATGTAGCTCGCAGCTGGAAACAGAGCAAAAGAGAGTAAATGAAGAAGAGTGAGATTATGGTATGTGTATCTGTAATGCAGCCTGTGTCAAGGAAATTTGAAGATTCACTTTTTATATTTTCTACTCACCTCTCAATGACTCCATTAGGTGCCAGAGGCTCGTCCCACTCCAGCTGAACAGAGCGGGACGTCATGGTGAGTGGGCGAGGAGGAGGCTGGTGGGCCGGGGGGGCAGCCAGGGTGTGGAGCTCAGTAAGAGGACCCTGGCTGCAGCACTGTCAACCGTTCAAAACAGACAGTTCAAAGATGTCACGGCATTACAGTGTTCTGCCAGAAGTCAGAAGAAAACTATATACTCATAATTTAAACAGTGAGTTAAGGGAGTTGTTTTGGAAATGAAAAAATAAAATTAGTACTTCTGCTCAATTATTTTACAGTACAAATGCCAAGATCATTTATTCATCCATAATGTAAAAACCCCAGCCAAACAATAAATTTCCAGATCAGTGATTCTTTATGAACTGGAGACCATCTTTTCTTTACAAAAAACATTTTAAAGCAGACCTAAATGGATCATTCTTATGTCAATTTACTGTATCGATACATCTGTCATATCTTAAAGTCAGTATTATTACCTGAAAGCAGGTGCAGGCCTCCACTCCTACCCAGTACTGAGTGTAAGGACGTAAACCATGGAGTGTCTGCTGATGGGATGTACCCTCTGAGAGCTACAGGAGGGGAAAGTGCAAGGGTGAAATAACTTGTGGGTTTTCATATGATTGAGATGCAAATATTGGACTAGTCAGGAAGAAAAATAATTGAAAAAAAAAAGAATGGAGAGGAGGGAACGAGTGAGTGACCACAGAAATGGGGGTTGACGTTACATAAGAGGGAGGACTGGAGAGGCCGAGCGTAAAGGGAAAGTCAGAAGTTGTTAATAAGTAGCGTATTGTTAAATGTAATATTATTTTATTACCAGAGTGTGGTTGTTGTGGTTGACTGAGAACACTCTGTAGAGGCTAACAATCCCATTGGGTTGGGCTGGAGGATGGATGTCCACTACTGCTGAGGTGGCTGAAACACGCAGGAAAATAGGCGTGCCTACACCCTCTGGTGGGGCGGGTCCTGTTCTCCCATTGGCCCACGGACTGGCAGAACGACCAGCCGAATTCACTGCCCACACCTGTCAGTCAAAACCACATATCAATTAATAATATAATGAAATTTGACTCACAGTGAATAACAGAGACAAAATGAAAGCCAGACAAACTTTTTCCTCCGTTCATTAGGATTTTAGATGCATTTTATTAACTCTTAATGATGAAAACTTCTCTTAATTAGCCAGTATTCACCAGACCACCAAAAGGAGATAAGTCAATTCATTGGACCATCCATCAAAACTACCATCAGCAGTGAGAGCAAAACCTTTTCAACATGCAACCCGACACTAACATATCTGCATGACAATTACTTTTCACCTTCATCAAGGAGTTATTCACACACACACACACACACACACACACACACACACACACACACACACACACACACACACACACACACACACACACACACACACACACACACACACACACACACACACACACACACACACACACACACACTAATCTTATTTGTGTGCTTGTGTTGGGTATAATTAGAGGGTGTACACAGCACAGGGTCAGGCAGGGTGGAGATTTGCATGTGTAAGTCATCTGTAGCCTGTCAGAAGTAGTGCAGAAGGCAGATGGATGAGTCTGAGCTTTACTGTTCAAAGTGTGTGTCTGTGTGTGTGTGTGATGCCATCACAGCTACAGACGACGTGAGTTTTGCGCGTGTATACTTGTGCATGCAAGTGTGTTAAGAGTTGAATTAACCTCAATAATAGTCAATTAGGCCGTGATCAATCAGACTGATTGATCTAAGTGACAGCACAGATGGACTGAGATGGGAGAGGGGAAAGAAGAATGGAAGATGGAGAGACTGGGAATGGGGAGGAGGAGGAGGAGGACAGGAGGAAGGGTGGACAAAGCACAAGAAAAGGAAGCAGGAGAAATTTCGAGCTGTGTTGTTTTAGAATTTCCTGCCCCCCAGAGGTACCTGCTCAGTCAGTGATTTAATGGGTTTCATTCTAAAAAAAAGATTGTTTTTTCTTGTGGTTTGTAGCAGTTGCATTATTGTGTGCATGCAAATGTATCTAGATATGAGTAACTGAAAGCAACTTTTATAGACACTTATTAAAATCACTTGACACAAACACAACATTTTAGTGTCCAATCCATTAAACTAAAAAAAGGACAGACATCTGCCCTTGAACACTTATTTAGGGTATTGTGTTTTTATATTTCTGATTTGACTCATTTCTTCTCAGAGAAAGCAGCCAGGACTCGACTGGCCCATGAAACTGTCGGCTGCTTTTTAAAGGGATGAGGGGAGCTGATGTTATTGGCCATTGTTGTGGCCCACACCAACTCTCTCTTTTCACATGTGGTACATATTTTGCTGCACCTTGTTCATGTTTCCACATTAAATCTAGTCGAAATTACCAACTGATTAATTTACTGTGCGTTCAGACTTACAGCAAGGGTCTGCATTGGTGCAGGTTCTGTTGGCGTACACAAAGACACCACACATCCTTTATTCTTCTATAAGGCAAAACTTTAGCACTCCAGGGGTATTAAGGCTGAACTAATTTTCACCTCCAACTCAATGCCTGTATTCTACCTGATATTGATGCCTGCGTGTATGTCACTTGCAAAGAATTAGGGCAAATGATCAACTAGATGTCCTGTTGTACTGAAAATGGCCTGAGGCAGCAGTAAGTACACAACCAGTGTATAACCAGTATTCTATGTTTTTATTGAAATGGAAATGTGTAATTCAGTGGATAGATTAAAAAAAAAAATTAAAAAATGTGAGTAAAAAACATAAAACTGAGGTATGTATACTTGTGTGTAAATTCATTTTGTTTGGGATTTTTGTTTTACATATAATAAATATATAGAGATAATTCTGTTTCGTTTCACTCTTTCATTTTCAGTGTATCAATGTATAAAGGGAATTGTACAAAATACTTCATGTATAACGGGTAGGTGTTAGAAGCTAGACTTCAAGCCTACACCGTACACTCTTACAGTTACCTACCTTCTTTAGTTCCTCACTACTTTGAATCTTTTTTGTGTATTTGAGTAATATTTTGAAAATGAAGGGTTAGGTTTGAAACCGAAATTAATTAAACTAAACTGAACGGTGCTTGACGATGTCTTATCTGTGCATTATACATGTACAGGACAGCTAGATAGGATTTGTCAAAGATCAACAAGTTTGCATAATAACTCAAAATGTAGTGACACTGAAATTGAGACTGCAAGTAAACCTAATTTACATGCATTTTCTTTTACTTATACAACTATAACATTTAGAGAAATTGTAATACTTAAAAAAAGAGAAAGGAAAGAAAGAAAGAAAGAAAGAAAGAAAGAAAGAGAAAAGAGTGCAATCACAAATGGAATAAGTGATTTTTTCTAGTGTTTATGTATTATCAGCCTTTCGGGCCATGGTCGTGTGGTGAATGAAGGAATGGGAATGGCAGGGAGAAGAATGACGGAAAGGACAGGAGCCTGTAAGACGGTGCGTTAGGTAAAGGGCATGCTGTCACCCTGATAGGGAAAAGGTCAAAGAGAAGTGTGTAGTTAACAGCTGTGGGAGAGGCCCTCATGGTGTTTATAACCCAACTAAAAGGATGCACACATGCTTTTGTCATAAAAGCTCAGCCCATTTAATATTGGTTTGAAATATTTGTTAAAATAATGGCTCTACTTTACTTTCTCTTCATCTTCAGAGGAAAACTTTCCATTGGATAACTCACACATTTAAATCACGGATATGTCAATTAATAAGAACTGCTCCTGCTTATAAGTAATAATGAAGTAATGGAGTGTGGAATCGAGTCACGTGACTGCCACTCAAGTCTTATGACTCAAAACTCCAGAGTGTAGGACTTGAGTGCAAAGACTTGAGATTTGAGACAAAACAATAACCTGGTCCCACCTCTGAATACCATTAGCATGATATGAACAGCACATAGTGGGGGTGGCTTCCAAATAACTGAGAAGTGGGTTTTGTTTTCTTCTGTATTTATCTGTATGTAAACATGCATACGTATGCTAACGATGTCTTGATTGTACCTTTTATTGTAACATTGTTAACTTGAGATTAACTCGCAGTTGCTGTTATTGTAATCACATTTGCATCATCGTATTCATGCATTGGCATCAGGTGAAAGAAAAGTTTTCTCCTCCATATGAAGTTACTACACAGGGACTGTGGCTTGATTTGTTGCTTATAAGTGTTTCAATTAAATTTACTCCTGTCATAAAATCATAACTGCAGCACTGAAATATTTCTACCCAGCAACAACCATGTTCTTCCCCTGGTAGCAACACAGTTAGAGTCTCAACATGACGCAAGGCTTTTGGGCTTGATTAAGAAGTTTGTGCCACATAGACAGAACAGAAAGAAGAAGTTCAAAACTAAAGTCAGTTCAGATCACCTTGCCCTTGATCCAGTGCTAAAAGGTAGAACTCATCTCGCCGTCCTTATATCATCTACAGACTTTTTACGGCCTTCTCTCGTCTCTTGTCCTCTCTTCTCCTATTGGGCCGCGATTTGGCTTATTAGACACAAAATAAAAATATACCCTGTTAGCTGCCATGGCAGCAAATGAGCCGCCATGGCAACAAACTACTTCAGGAAGCCACCAGCCAGTATTTGAGTGTTTTTATTGGACGGTTGGACTGCGGACTCGTTTCGAGCGCTCTGATAGGCCAACTGAGCTTCTTGGCGGGTGCATCTACTTGAGGTGAAGGGGCTAAGTTGTGTGAAAGTGGGCAGTAATTAAAACCAAGCATAAAGCTGTCAATAGGAGCTTATGACCCAGTGTAATTAGCCTAATATGATTTCTCTCTCTGCGCTGTGGTGTGCTAAACTGAACTGACTTATCGTCCTTGTGTACTCCTGAAACACAGAGAGAGGATGAGAGCCAGATCCGTACGTAGACAGATTAACAGCTAAATAAAACTAAAGCCAGGCAGATAAAGAGGCACACAGGTGGGTATGTAATATAACAGGCTGAGAAAACTTACACACTGTATAACTTCATATGAAATATCCAAAAAATGTATACCATTTCTTCGCTGCTCTCTGACGCACACACACACACACACACACACTCACTCACTTTTGTATACATGCACACACAAACACATAGAGAACTGAGTACACGTGTTCACACACATACCACCACCTTGTCCACGATCCCCCACTGACAAATCCTCAGGGGACGTGTAGCGGTCACCATTAAAAGGTCTTTCCAATACAAGCTCTGTTACCAAGGGGGCTAACAGTTAATTCGATTGGCTGGCTGGTAATCAGGAAGTGGGGTGCTCTGAGGGCCCAGTGATTAATGGCGCTGTTGCCCGCCCGTCATCTCCCAAAGCTCCTCCCTCCCTCCCTCCTCCTGTCATAAATTAGGACCCTCGTAAATAAAGACGGCATCACAATCAGGCAAACTCAATCAATTACACAGGTTCTCTGGCCTCAGCTCGTATGTCTGACAGGCAGGAATGCTAATGTTATTGTTGCTTCCAAAGGGCTAGCCTGTCAATTAGCGCGCAAACGCGCAAGCACAACAGCATGAATATGGACCCCACCATTTAACACCTGTCTGATTACTTGTGTGTTAGTGTGTGTGTGTCTATGTGGTGGCGTGCATGGACATAGACTCTCTTCTACAGGTTTAGATATTCTGTTATTCTCTTTCCTTGAAAAATACATCTTTTACATTTGTTGTTCCAAATAAATAATCTGCAAAATTGAAACTTGTTTGCCAAGTGTTGCTCCTGGGAAATTTGATTAACTCTTTCTAGTACAAATAAAAAAAGTTAAAAACGTCATGGATGCATCATAAAATCCATGCCAAAGTTACTCTGTTTTGAGTGACTATAAAGGTAAATGGTAAATGGACCTGCACTTATATAGCACTTTTCTAGTCACTTTACGACCACTCAAAGTGCTTTACACTACAGACTGCACTCATTCACCCATTCACACACATTCATACTGGTGGCAGAGGCTACCCTAAACAGTGCCACCTACCACCATTGGGAATTCATTCACACACCAATGAACGCAGCATCGGGAGCCATTTGGATACTTTGACATGTAGGCTGCCATGGTCAGTGATTGAACCACCCACATTCCAACCAATAGGTGACCACTCCACCAACTGAGCCTTTTCCTCTCAGATCTGAATAAAAAAAATCAGCCTAAGTTTAACAGGACTAACCAGTTAGGGTTTTTGCTGTAGTGCTGCTTTTCTAAACACACACATGTAAATGCACAGGGAGTTGTACCTGGTACTGGTATACAGTATATGGCTGGAGTGCTTCATCTTTGCAATTAGTAGAGATATTCCTGTAGACAAGTGTTGCAGCATCACGTCTGTCATCATCAGGGGTACGGTGCAGTCTGCGGTACACCTCGTAATGAAGGACTCTGCCATTTGGCTGAGCTGGAGGGGACCAGGTGAGTAGAAAGGTGGTCTGTAGGCCTGTGTGTATGTCAGGCTGGAGGTCTAACAGTGGCGCTGTTTGTCCAGCAGGGGGAGCTTCCAGAGTGAGAACAGATGACCAGTCACTGGAGGAGCAGCCCAGCGCTGTGCAAGCCTCCACCCTCACTTCATACCTACACAAACACACAGACATGTTTTTAAATGCAACCATTAGTGTTTTTTTTTGTTAGAGAGCATTGTGGGAAAGAAACACAAATTGCACAAGACTTTAATCTGAGAAAATACCTTAGAAATTTGGTTAGCAAATTTAGCAAATGATTGCATTCTGTTATATTTATGTTTTAGACAGCGCCACAACTTTTTTACAATCAAGGTTGTTATTCGTGTCTAAAGTGGTTAGCTGTCACGCAATCTCTCTGTCCCCTGCTCACAACAAGTGTTCATATTGTATTGATGCCATACTAATATTGTTGTTTCTCAGTTAATTTGGTTGCCTTTTTTCCTATGTACTGATGCAATTGGATTTTTTTGTAGGCTCTCTTACAGTTATGATTACAGACTCTCTCCACCTCCCTACACTCTTAATTTCAGTGTAATTAATTTGTAAAAAGATGGAAAACACACAAGACACAAGGTTAAAGATGAACTTTACTGCTAGCATAAATATATACTTTTAAACTTTCTATGGATATTGTGATAATATTTCCATAATTGTGAGTGATATACAGTAGTGATATCTGAAGATGTGACAGTCCTACTTTGTAATCATGTCTTAAAATTCATATGTTTTACTTATACAAGACAACTACCATTACGAGGTAACACATTTGCAACAGGAAGCGCTTTTTTTCTAGAGAGAGAAAGAAATGAGGGAGATGACAGAGAGGAGTGAGGGGGAGAAAAGAGAGAGAGGGTTAAGAAGATGAGTTGAATGGATAGAAGGTCATCAGAGAGAGGGGGAGCGATCTTTAGATGATAAGGCTGATGAGCTTTTATTATCTGAATCTTATCACCACATACACACACACTAAACAAACACGACCACACATTTGAGCACAGGAATAGATACACACGACTACACATGCATATGTTCCCTCACACACAGAGACATACACAGATATGTAGTCTTCACTGAGAGTGTGTGATAGAAACATGGCCCCTGCTTCAAGGTTGACTCCCTTTTCTTTCTTTCTCTCAGTCACTCTGTTTCTCGTCTCGAAATACCACAGTCTTAACAATGTCCTTTTGACAGCTTGTTTGAAAGGTTGTTTCACCAAATTAAGATATTTGCATTTGACAGCTGCATTAGTATCCTAATTTATTACACAGCCATCAGAAGTGCGGCATTTGACTTATTTCACAGGGTAGGTGTCTCCTGACAGAAGACTTTATTGGGCAAAACAGCAGAGTACAATCTGCGCAGTGATGATGTGCATCTATTTATCTTTGCAAGATTATTTTCATCTGAGAAGATACAAATATCTTTCTTATATTGAAAAGTGTCATACATCTGAGAAATATATAAAACCATAAGTGTTTACTTTTTGATCCTTCTCTCTGGCTCATTTTCTGCCCCTGTAAAAGTTAAATTATTTTAAAGGATGTATTCAAGTCAAAAGATGCATTCATTGATTGCTTTTAACAAAATGAAAATGGAAACAATAATGAAGGAAATCAAGATCTGCTATTAACAGTAGATCAGTCCCTGGGGTGTGTTGGTTTGTTAAGAGTGTTTTTGTTGTTGTTGTTGTTGTAACCACTAGATGACCCTCTGTTCTCATCTTATACAGTATTCCTGCACATACTTTCCCTAATAACAGTACTTACTTGCACATGGAAATAGAAAAACTGTGTTTTTCAGCTTTTTTAGTGATGATTTTATGCAATGCAATTAAATGAATATATAAGATATGTTACCTATAGTTTTGTTTTGAAGAAAAAAAAGAAAGAAATTAACCCTAAATATTCTTCTGATTTATACATATACCGAACATTACATTCATAAAATGCTGCAGAAACATAAACTAAAAGTTAACTGTGGAGGAGATCTGCTTTGACTGACCTGTGGTAAGGAGCCAGTCCATGCAGGGTTGTGTGTTGGGCAGAGAAGTCTCTGTCCTCTGGAGTGAACACAGTGCTGGTGATGCTGAGCCGGACTGGATCTCTTTGATACACAGTGTAACTTACAATGTCTCCATTAGGACGGGCTGGAGTACTCCACTCGACTCTCAGCTGGAAAGAAACAACATACTGCATAAAAACTTTCAAACATCAATTTAAAGACTATAGGAAGATAAGCATCAGTGCTGCCAGCTCTTACTTATATGGACTGAATCGATCGGTGACCCACCTGGCTTTGTCTAAGAGGCGTCAGTGTTGGAAGTCCGACACCAGAAGGAGCTGACGGGTGAGTCTTTGCTGTGGCTGCAGTGCTGCTCACTGGCCCTTTGCTGTTGTTGGCCCTGACAACGTAGCTGTATTCCACACTTGGCAAAAGTGTGAAGTCGTGGTAATGTGTCTCCGTGCCAACATAGATAACTTCACCATCTCTGCGGAGTTCATATCCTGTGATGATGCCATTAGGGTGCTCTGGTGGTCCCCAGCTTACCTCCACTGACTCTGGGCCAGTGACCTTCAAAGGAAAGGTCAAGGGTCACATCAAACAGAGCTATAAGCTAAGTAGCATAACAAAATTTAAACTCAACAAAGCTCACGCAAATAAAAACAATCAAATTATAACAAAAACATGTATACAGTTTGTGTTCATTTAATTCATTAATGTTAAAAAAATATATTTTTTTAATAATCTGACTTTTTATTCAATTCATATTCTCAAAGATGAGCAGTGAAATGTAAAAAGCAAGTCAAATTCCTTTGATATCAGATATTGCAAACCTGGTAACTGGAAGTCTTATATAAAACAAACACACCTTAAGAGTCGGGGCATGCAGGCCAGTGGGAGGAGCTTCTCCAGTCAATATGGACATTGTGGAGCTGGTGGTGCACCCACCGCTCGTACAAGCTGAAAGGACCAGATCGTATGACGTGTGTGGCTGCAGATCTGGTAACACTGTATTTAGGTCTTTCCCACGATACGTTTCTTCATTGTTCAGTTTCAGCACATATTCAGTCACCTCTCCATTCTGTGTCTGTGGTTTACTCCAGGAAATGTTTATGCTATTGGATGTAATGCTGTCCACTGTGGGAGCTTCCACTGTGGCAGGTGGAGCCTCGAGAGTTGTGATGTTTGTATGAGGGCTGGTGGTGCAACCCTCAGATGTACAGGCTATGATTGAGTAGCTGTAGAAAAGAACAGCATAGAATGGAAGTTTAATGCATTCAGCTGAATGAACATGAGACAACACAATGGTATGAGTAAAGGAGAGAAATACCTATATGTTGAAAATGGCCTAAGGTTTTCGTCTGTGTATCTGAGAACAGTCGGGTCAAAACTAAATGAGAAACTGACATTGTTTCTCTGAATCCTGTAGGATTGAAGTATCCCACTGGGCTCCAAAGGTGGGGTCCATGACACCAAGACCTCACTGGGCTGGCCTTGGAGGTGAGTCACTGTCGGGGGAGCTAGCCCACGAGGAGGAGCCTGTCTTGTTGTCACAGTTACCCAGGGACTGTGGGTGTGTCCAGCGGGGTTGTGAGTCCGGACACTGAACTCGTACTGTGTCCAGGGACGCAGACCAGTCACAGTATATGAGAAGGTGTCAGAATGTTGTGGAGATGCTTCTCTGAACAGCACCTGTTGAAGACAGTATTGATGATTAAGGTTGTGTGCTATACGATGTATGGATACTGGTGGCACCTGGGTATTTTGTCAGGCTAACTGACAAATGGTCGGATTCACCATGAACTTCAAAATCAGTGCCTATAACTTTAGAGATGTGTCTTTGGTTTCAGCTACCTTTCCCATTTCAATATCCTCTTCATTACTCCTTCCCCTCGCCATTTCCTCCAGACTTCTCCCAAGTAAGAAATACTCTCCAATTGGCCCGTTGGGCTGCGAGGGAGGGCCCCAGGTAAGTGATACACTGTCTGGGCCAATGAAGAGAGGCCTGGGAGGGGGCTGGGAGGCAGGTGGAGCTGCTGCTGTGGTGACATGCTGAGGTGAGGTGTGTGTACAGCCTGCTAAGGTGCAAGCTTCAAGAGTCAGAGTATACATGGTCCATGGTTCCAAACGACGAAACAGGAAGTTGCGTGATAGTCCGCTGAATTCTAGGTTCCCCTCACTGTACAAGTTGTACATCTGGGAACGGAAGAAATGGAAAGTAAGCACAAGTTAAGAAAAGTGTGCAGTTTAGTTGGACAGGAGGAATAAACTGTGTCTTCTACTACATGGGACTGAAGTGTTTTGTGTTTATGTCGAGTGTATTGGATGTACCGTGATGATTCCATTTGGAACACTTGGCTGATCCCAGCTAAGCAGTAATGCCCTGCCCTGCTCCCTCTGCTCCACTGTGAAGTTAGCCAGGCCAGCCGGAGAAGCCTCCAGGGTCCTAATGTCTACCCACGGACTGGACACACTACCTGAAGGGTGGCAAAACATCTTAGCTCAATGGACAGGTTCAGTGGTTAGTGCTGACATAATTAATTCCTGATGTATTAAATGAGTTACTGATCGTCATCAACCTGTATTCAAAACTAGGGCTAATTATGTTCATCATCATCGCTCATTTTTTCAATGACTAATGTGACATGACATAACACTAACTATGATGATATCAATGTGCAGTATTGTTAATGAAAAAGACCAAAATCCCACAGCAGTTTTGCACTACCGTGTTGCACTACACTGGCAGCACACAATGAGCACAGTCAAGACGACTCGGGCCAGTTAAAATTAAATATGCAAATCAGATGTTCAAATTCTAGATGTACTCTTTAAACTGATATCATCAGGCCACTAGACCAGATACTTTCTGCAAGGCTGCATTCTTAATCATTCAAGATGTATTTTTAATCAGATAATGCCGAGATAAAATAGTTTTGTCAATGACAAAACTATTGGTTTTGGCTCCGGTAGATTGATTGAAATGTCAATCTAATCTGATGACTAAAAAGTCTAAAATGTTGACAGTTTTCAACAACTGAAACTAAACAAAAATAGTTCATTTTTCTATCACTAGACTAAAATTTCCAGACTTTAGGTGAACCAAAAGTTGACTAACAAAAAACATGATAAAAACAGACACTGACTTAGACTAATAAAGAAAAAGAGCTGAAAAAATGAACACTATAATCCACCTACCTGCCTCGTTCACTGCTTCCACTCGTAGACTATACTGACTGTACGGTTCAACACCATAGACTGTTGCTTCAAGGACTGAACCCTGAGAAAGGTGCAAAGTATGGTACAAAGAGAGATGGAATGAGTGCAGAGAAATAAGAAAAGAAAAAAGTAGGAAAGAGGGATGAGAGGGAGAGAGTTGTATGGAGGTGGGGATATGGGAGAGAAACAAGAGAAGAAAAGGAAGGATTGGGCAAGAGTTAAATGGAGAAATAAAATAGAGCAGAGATGGAAAAGGAAACAGCAAAGTGAGTAGCATGGCATAGCAAGAGAGAAGTGAGCGAGTTAGTTACAGAAACAAATCCTGCATGAATAAAAACCAGTGCATTACTCATTAAAATGGGGAATGAAAAGAAACGCTGAAACAATGGCGAGCTAAGATGACATGACATGGGATTTGTGATATCAACATTTCAACATACAGGCTCTGCCATGCTAAAGTAAGTAGACACCAGAGAAGTGGCAGAGACAGAGAGAGAGAGAGAGACTGGCAGGCACACGGCCGTCCCTTATGGGTGAATTCAAAGCTTCCAGATTGAGTGTTTATGTCACACATGCACCCTTTCATATCACACACACACACACACACACACACACACACACACACACACACACACACACACACTGCGGAGTGTGTCTGCCAGTAGCTTTAGGCAGTGGGACCCAGCCCAACACCCTGGCAGACACAGGGCCAGTGTGTATGTGTGTGTGTGATACAGTGGGAACACCATTTACTAATTGATAAGAGACACACTGTTGTTTGAAAGGGCCCTGGCGTGCGATGACATGGTAGTCAGGGAGCACTAGGCTCCAGGACTGCCTGTTTGTTTGTTTGTTTATGACTGTGAGCTTTCAAGCAGCTATGAGACTGATGTTTCTCTAAGCGCGTGTGTGTGTGTGAACATATTTGTGTAATTGTACAACATAGGAGGCTATTTTTTTTCATGTGTTGAGTCTGCAGTTTTTCAAAATTGTCTGTTCAGGATTGTATGCTTTCACATAAGCAAGCATATGTAAAGAGATTAACTGGTAACCCACTTCAATGCAGCGGCAAGAGGATCAAAAAGGCTCCGATTCAAACTGAATCAAATGAAAACCCTGACAAATCACCGTAGCATGGCACCAAGAATGAACTGTCTGAACAACAACCAGAATGCATGTATTCACTGTTTTCATGTCTGGGAGCCAACGTGTTTTTCATCCACAGTAAAATAGGATTAATAAGCCCCTAGACACCTAGACACAAGCTAAATCCTCCTGCAAATCACAACACTTCTCAGCAGAGAGAGGAAGGGAGGGAGGGACGCAAAGAGAGAGACACAGGGGTGGAGAGAGATAGAAAGAGAAAGGGGCGGTGGGGGTGAGAAATAAGGGCCGGAAGAAAAAAGAGATCGGACTGAAATGAAGTATACATAAGTAAGACGATGTAGGAGAGAGAATTAGAGAAGAGGGTTATAAAAGAGAAAGAGGTGAGTAAGTTATTAACTGATGAAGGAAATAGGGATAAGGAGAGACAGAAGGAGGGGGGAGTGTGAGTAAGACTTAGACAGAGAGATTGAGTGAATGGGTAAAAAAAGACGGAAGAAAGCTAAAGTGGGAAAAAAAAGATAAATGTGGCAAAAGGGAGAGACAGATTAAGTGAGCGAGAATGAGAGATCTCTCTACCTTAAAAGCCAGTGAAATATGTGAGGCATGTGGCCTATAAAGCGGTTAACATATGCACATTGTCAATAGCAGCATCTGGCGCTGGCAGCTTTTATAGGAGCATGGAGACTCTGCTACACGCCTCTAGATGGCAATACATTCAAACACTTTATCACTGAAACACACCACATTAACGGCCCACTAACACTCACGCACCGCACACAAACGCACACGCACAGACACACAGACACACATACACACACACACACACACACACACACACACACACACACACACACACTCAACAATCAAGCACTATGAAATTCACCACAGCAACCACACACACATACAGATCGGCAGACAGGCAGTAATCAAATGGTGTAACACTAAAACACACTACTATTACATTACATTAACAGCTCCCTCAATAACTATTTCTTTCTCATACATACACATGTGCAGAGACACAAACAAAAAACACCTTTACTGTGTCTTTTAATATAAATATTAAGGAAAACAAACACAAAACTAGAAATAATGTCATAACAGAGTTAAGGTCAATTTAATATCTGCTGTGCAGGTAGAAAAAGACATAATTTTCCAACATTATGTATACCACATTTATGCTTCATGTACACTATACAGCATCTGACCTCGATGTGTGTAAGATTAAACAGCTGGAGCTGCTTTGTTTCATTTATGTTTCAGCACCAGTCGTGAAGCTAGAGCTATATTGCAATTTAGCAATAGGTATTTATGATTTCACTGTAATATTTAGACCAGGTTCTAGTGAAGGATTTTACATTTTTCCTGCAGTATCAGCAAAATGGTAGATTAATGATTGGCCAGGACTGTAGCTGCAAAAAGTGCTTTGATAAATCGTTCATGTTTTGAAAAAAATGGCCAACCTATGAAGACCACATGAATCGCTACAATGTAAAAATATGAAAGCAAAAGGTTCTCGTCAAGCTAAACTCAGTGTACATGTGTGTGTGGATGATCAAAGTCACTACCTAATTATGCCAAATGCAAAAGAACAGAGGGAGAGCAAGAAGTCAAGAGAGAGTGTGAGAGACAGGGGGGTTTGCACAGATGTAAAAGAAAGAAGTTGTAAACAAGACAGAGGAAGAGAAAATGAGACAATAATAGGGAAAGAAGAGAAGAGACAGGAAGAGGTCTCACTAATTTATACATTAAAGAGCCCTCAGATCTTACATGGTTCAACACAACTTAGCATTGAGGGCAAGGAAGCAATTTATTCAATCTTTCATTTCCTCATTCTGTCTTCTCTTTGGTGTGTGAGCTTAGCTTCAGCAGGGGTTCTCTGGACAGTGAGTGTGTTTCTGCATGTGTAGCCTATATAAAGGGTCAATGTCCATGTTTGCTCCTTGAACCTTCTGCAAATATACCAGCATCTTCATTTATTTCTGTACATTTGCATTTATCCTAACAAGCCCACATCTGCATGCATCTTGTTTTGTACCCGTGTCCCTAGAAGAGTGTGTGCTTGTGCATGTGCACAGCTGTGTGTGTGTGTGTGTGAGTGCGTGTGATATTCAGGTGGAGAGGCATGGTGCGGCCGGGGGGACAGTGTGTGATACTAATTAAGAATAACCATGTGTATTTGTCAAAAGAATTATGCTGATTATCTCACAAAGGCCCCAGCACTGGGCCCCGCAGAGAGACAGAGAGACGGACCAACATTAGCATATGGACACACACACACACACACACACACACACACACACACACACACACACACACACACACACACACACACAGAGGTAAAAGTAAAGTGAGTACCTAAGAACATACATGAAAGAACCATGGCTAATGATAGGTGAATGGGGTCCACTTGGTGTGCCTTCAGGATGTTTCTCTTCACAGGCCTTCTCTGGCCTCTCCACTCTATTCATATTAAGTCCTGGAGAGATAATACAGCACCCTGCTGTTTCACCTTTTCTTATGTGCCTCAGTTCTTCCAGTGTGTGGTAAAACATGCCATGATCAGATGAGCTTCAATTCGATTCAATTCAGCTCAATTCAATTCAATTCAGTTCTTCAGTCCAGTCTATTAGTACAAGCTGTGCCCTGACCAGCCCTGTGAGAGTAGTAATTGTTTTCGGAGGTTTCTGAGGTGAGCCAGTGTACCACACGCTGCTCTCTCGCGCCCCATGCCAAGCTCTCAAGCCAAGTTTGTGTGTATGTGTGTGTGTGTGTATACGTGTTTATGTGTGCATACTTAATTCAATGCTGCTGGAACAATTGCCCTGTGTCTGTTTGCAAATGCCCTGCGTGGGTGTCCCTGCTAGTCAGTGTGCGTTAGACAAACCCTGACACGTACAGACGTTCCTGCGACACATACACACACATACAGAAACACACCCACAGACACACAGAGTGCCATTAGGCATGTGTTTTGTCTGTGGCCAGCACAGGCATAGAGAGGGACTGCAGGGGTCTGGAACAGGCAAGCCCACTTCACGCCGACTGCCATGATTGGCTTTGGCGGCTCTAGACCCCAGGAACAGCATATTTGGTGTGTATATATGCATGTGTGTGTGTGTGTGTGTGTTTGATGTGGCCAAAGACCAGTGGACAAATTTTGGCGTGTGAAATTGAAATGAGCGAGCATGTGTTTCTCTATGCATGAAATTTTATCTAAGCTTTAATTCGTAACATTTTTTAACATAAAAAGCATTATTTAACAGAGCTGCTGGATTTAAACATCCAAAAAGAGGGAAAATATATATATTTTTATTTTTTACAACCAATTTCCAACAACACCCTGTTAAAAAAAGTACCCAGGGATAAGAATGAAGAACAAAAGTGAAGTAAAACTAAGTTTCTGATAACTGCTCTGACTGGCCCTTTCCTTCAGGCCAATCTAGAGTACTGCCTAAACCCATAATTTAAGATTTACAAAGAAAAAAAAACACAACACCCAATTGATGAACATGTAATCTCTACATACAGACATCTGCAGATGAATCCAGAATTTGGACAAGATTTTGGTATTGGAAGCATTCTGGTTTTGCATACGTAGTCTGAGTAGTATTGATCAATAATGTTTGAGTGGGTTTTGGTTGCAGGTTAACAGTCCATCTGGAGAGCAAAGCAGGCAGAACGCATTGGCCAAATTGCAGTCTCAGAAACTATTGGCTGTCGTCTGATGACAATTTAGCTTTTTATTTGCTTTTTATTTATTTATCTGCATTCATATCCATCATGAACTGGCAACATGTGAAAAAATCCCATCATAGATTTCGCCTCTCAACTCGATTCTCGCATCTCAAGTTGCAAACTGGACTGTAAACAATGACCAGCTTACAAGAGCCTGGTTATCCATTAGCCGTTATCTGGATTTCTGCTGGCAACACTGGAATCCCCAAAATATCGGCCTTTGCCCTCAGGCTTAATCTTCATCTGACCGATTCTGCGATTGAAAATAGTGTATATTCTACATTAATGTCCAGGCTGTGAGGAAGAGAGCCTCCTTCTGACTACAGTCAAAAATAGAGCCCACTTCAAAACAAATACAAATTTTCACAAACAGTCACACATGGCCACAAACACACGCCTTCCTCCAGAGTTATATGGTCCCAGTGATCGCAAATACACAAAACTCCTTTTTTCCCCTTCTGTCTTACAAGCACTCACACTCAGCATTCCTCTAAAGTGATGACCATCATATCACAGTTGCTGCACTAAACACCCATTAAGACAAGTGGAGAGCCCTACACTGGATGGCGTGGCCTCTTCACAGACAGACACACAATAACACACAACCTGTCATTACTGAGAGAAAGAGAGTGAAAGAGAGATGGAAAGAGTGAGGAAGGAAGGAAGGAAGGGAGGGAGGAAGAGGAAGTAGGAGAATATAAACTCACTTGAAAAAAAATCACTTGAAAGAGTGAGAGGGAGACAGAAGAAGAGGGGATGGAGGGGGGCAAAAATGGCGGATGAGAATAACATAAAAACTATAATTTGTGACAGAGGTAGAGAAGACCCTGATGGAAATGTAGTGATGGAGGGAGGACTGAGCAGTATGGAGCGATAGAAGGAGGAGTTTTGAAAAAAGATGAGGAGACAGAGAGAAAGATTGCAGTGTGGAGAAGAGGGAGTGTTGCAGTCTGATTATTTGCCTGTTTATGCAGAATGATGAGAGCCCTCCAATCAGAGTCAGAGACCTCGAACTAAGGGGTCTGATAGGCCGAGGGCCCAACGAACTCTGCATTTGAGTCTCCTTATTCTCTCCTCTAATCCTTCCTTCCTCTCTTCACCTGTGTCCTCCTCCCCTCTCAACCTCTTCATCCCTCTCTCCTCACCCTCTGTGCACTCAGCTCTGCATTGCTCTCTTGCCTCCACTCCTTTGTCTCCCTCATTTGTTAAAGGGTGTCACTGAGAGCAAGGGCAAAGCCATGTCATTCCTATTCCTTTGACCACCTTATATCCTCCACTCTGTCTCTTCAGTGGTTATACGACGCAAAGAGGATAACTGAACATAGTAAAAGCGTGCAAAGCAACAAGTGCAGGAGGAAAGTTTCCCATGTTTCCATGCCACAACAGATTCACTATATATTTAACAAGGCTGATTAAAATGTATAATGTAAAGTATGGATACCTGAATATGTCTCTTAAATTTTTCTATTAGAATACATCCTGAACTTTATGACATGAAAACTACAGATGTGCAGCAAATACAGAAAACACACAAACATTGAAACGGTTCACAAATTTAGCGGCTCATTAAGATCGTCAGGAAAAAGAAACAACAAATATATTCAAATATATTGTATTATAATTCATTCCGATGCGTTTGGCTCATATTAATTGCAGTGACCTACTCTTCTGCCAACTGTACTGGGTTTCTCCCACACTTATTGCACCCTGTGCAGTCAGTTGTGAGGCAGGCATCAGTATCCCGCTCACTGCAAACACACAAACTTGTCATTTTCATACTTCTGGTTCTGTACACATTAAAAAAAAGGATTTTTAAAATATTTTGTTACTTTTGGTCGTAACCTGGCTAGCTCTCACAGACTCTTATTGATCTATTTTTATTAAACTCTCAGCAAGGAAGCAAATTAAAGGCTAAAAAACCTAAAACTTTTTCCAATATGTTATTTCCATGGCCTAGAAAGTTCACTTCTGCAGCTGCTGCATAGACAATGAATGGGATGCAGATTTTGTAGATGCATTAAATGTGTATTTTCTGTTTTATACCCAAACAAGGTTTATTCTGTTGTAGTGTTCTCAGTTCTGAAACACAAAATATGCTCATACACTAAAATATATTCCTCTGGGAGATCTTTCCCTATTCTTTGTCTTTGGAGCAGCTTCAGACCTAACACATTTGTGTTTTAGCAGGGTTGTTCATGTTAGGTAATATTTTTGGACTGTCATAGACAATATGAAGGTATATGTGTGTGAAACATGCCAGCTGAGCTACTCTCAATCCTTTTGGCGATGCTCACTTTGTTACCTTGAATATGAGCAGGGAAAACTGTATCCTATGTGATCACATCCTCATTGTGCATATGCAAGCAAACCCATGTGTCTGTCTGAAACACATACCAACATTCAGGTTTAACCAACTATTCATCTATATATTCATACAATGTGTTTACACCCTGTGATTTACACTATTAATTGTTTGTGAAAATGTAATCATCACCACCTATTCATGTCAAGGTACACAACATATATTATATATGTTAACATGTTCATACTTTTAGACATCTCCAAACTGCGCATGCCTACATACACACATTCTGACTGTGGGTGACATGCACACACACACACACACACACTGAAACCTCGTGTCGGCTTTGAGACACAGTTCGCCGGCTGGCCCTCGCTGTCCTGCACTCTCTGACGGGCTCTTAATGGTAAACTAACAGATTGTAAACATGCTGCTAGCTCTCTCTCCCTTTCTCCACTCTCTATATTTATCACTCTCTCTTTCTTTTCATCTCTCTCTCTTCTTTCCTCACTCTCCTCTTCCTTCACCTCTTTCACTCCCCCCTTTATCTCTATTCACTTCATCCATCCTTTTCTATTCCCTTCCCTTTTCCTCTCCCTCTCTCTTTCTCTCTCTCTCTTGCTTTTCCTGGGGTATTTTTTAAACAATGTGTCCTTCATGTACGGTTGGTTACGGGGTGTACAGAAGGACATCATTAGCGCTGGTGGTTAAGCTGTAATTTACACCATTACCGAGGTAGGGGCCATTTTTATTGCCTAGTAAATTTCAGCTCTGAAATATTTAGACCATATGGCTCAATTTGTGTAATAACCTTAATTTCCAAGCACCCTTCAGCTCCCTTCAGCGCCGGCTGTTGTTGGCGGATGTCGGAGTGGTGTGTGTACACATTCGTACGTGTGTGCACGGTTTGGGCTTGCAGCACATAGACACACATTCACACACGCACACACATACACAGAAACATGGACATGGCAAAAATGTTAACGCATATTCTACACATAACCTCTTACATACGCATTACACACTCTCTTTTCCACATGCTCTCACTGATACATTCATTCACACACACACACACACACACACACACACACACACACACACATACGCGCACATGTATGTATGCATGGCGGTAGCAGATTAATAGGGTGTCAGCTTGTGTTTGGGTGAGGGAGCGTCAGGCGTCGGCCAGATGGTTCTCAGGGATGATGACTGTCAGGGGTCCTGCTCTGATCAATGGGATGTATTAATACAGCACACGAGCACACACTCTGACACACACATTGTTGCAGATACACACACAAACAAAAATATGTTGTGCATGCACGCAGGCACACGTGCAACCATATTCAGACATATGTATTCACATAGAGTAAAACACACACACACACACACACACACACACACAGTTAGACACACACACATATGTATGCACATGGTCTAACTTCACCAGTGATCCCAGGGGCCACAGTGTAACATCTGGAAGAGCCAAGGGAGGGAGGAAAGGACAGAAGAGTAAAGGAGGAGAAAGAGGGAGGTGGTAGGCAGGGAATTACATGAGGTTGGAGGATTTAAAAAGTGGATGGAGGGAGAAAAGATCAGTCATGCAAGAGAGGAGAGAAGGGTAAAAGGAGGAGGGAAAGGAGGTGCAAAGAGAGTAAGGCAAGAAACAGAAGATAGGAGGAGGTGTAGAGAAAGGTTAAAGGTGGAAGAGGTCAGAGAAGGTTGTAAAAATGGTGAGAAATTTGTGCAGATAGAAAAGAGGAGCTAAGGACATTAAAGGTGGGGTAGAAAGGGATCTAAGTAGAGGAATAGGAGGGTGTAGAGGAAAACAGGACAACGAGGGAAGAGGCAGAAAAATACGTAAGAGTTGCAAGGTTGTGAAAGATGTGAGTAGAACAAGACAAGGGAAAATGGAAGATGGTAGAGAGGAGAGGATTGTGTGGAGGCATGAAGTGAGGGCAGAAGTTTAGTTGATCACTGAAGCTAAAAATAGGTGAGAGAAAAATTATTCAGATCTAGAAACGGGAAATGAAAACAATGCAGAAAAAAAGCTGGATGAAGGGATGAAATGAAGTAGGAGAAAAAGAAAAAAGTAAAGAGTGGACACCAAGAGGTAGAAATTCAAGAGGACAGAGGAGAATAGAGGGCGGACAGAAAATAACGAAGAGCAATTTAAAGCAAAAGAAAAGTAAGGGAACCACAATGCAAGAAAGCCAACTTGACAGGGTTGTGTGAGTGACTAACATGTCTGTCAGAAAGGTGTAAAGCATGGGGAGGGAATTTGTGTGTGTGTGTATGTGTGTGGGTGTGTGTGTGTGAGACTGTGTGTGTGCGCCAGGCAGCACGTAGGGGTCTTGTGAGGCAGGCCGCCTGCGCTTCATACCCTCATTCCGTCCGATTGCCATGACGACCCCATTAATCAGCCAAGCTGGCACAGAGCAGGGTTCCCAGCCCAGCCTGAGATCAATACACACACAAATACACACATACCAAATGGACACAGACACATACACACACATGTATAAACAATACCACAAACTAAGAAATGATGTATGTAAATATGAGTGGATTAGTAAACATTAATGAGAGAAAAAATTAACTAAGTAATAGAAGTGAGTGAGTATACAAGAGAAAAGTAAAATATAGAGTCAAAGTCACTTCAGACCGTCTCTCCTTAAAGGGACAGTTTGTATTTTTTTGATGTGGGGTTGTTTGAGGTACTTATCGGTATTTAGTGTATTATCTTCATTGGTGGCAGCCGGTATGGAACCAGTTTGGAGAAGAAGCCAGGAGTACCAAAACAGAAGCTAAGACATTTACCAATGGACCAATTGCACAATGTAGTTTGACAAATATACATTTTACGAACTGCACATCACTTTACTTCCCGTCCAGTATACAGTAACGTTATCTTAGCCTCCTGTGATCACATTACAGTGCTTTTTATCCTTAAGTAAGTTACTCATTTATATATGCACAAATTACACACTGAGAGGTTAATTATAAACTAATTTTCAATTTAAAAAAAACGCTGAATTTTTGCATTTCCCGTTTAAATACAGGGAAGAGACGAATGGTGCGGTGGCAGCAAGTTGAGCCTCACCTTGGATTGCGCAATCCCTCACACACCGCTCTACCATGCAAAAAAGCCTATTACTGTCTCTCTCTCTTGATGTCGCTAATCAAATGTTTTACACTTTTTTTCCATAGTTTAGCTGTTGTATTTTATACAGTAGTGTTCAAAATAATAGCAGTCCAATGTGACTAACCACATTAATCCAAATTTTTAGTATATTTTTTATTGCTACATGGCAAACAAGGTACCAGTAGGTGCAGTAGATTCTTAGAAAACCAACAAGACCCAGCATTCATGATATGCACGCTCTTAACGCTGTGCAATTGGGCAATTACTTGAAAGGGGTCTGTTAAAAAAAAAAAAAATAGCAGTGTGGCATTCAATCAGTGAGGTCATCAATTTTGTGAAAAAACAGGTGTGAATCAGGTGGCCCCTATTTAAGGATGAAGCCAGAACTTGTTGAACATGCATTTCTCTTTGAAAGCCTGAAGAAAATGGGTCGTTAAAGACATTGTTCAGAAGAACAGCGAGAGAGGGGAAAACTAGAGAGGTGCAAACAATTATAGGCTGTTCAGCTAAAATTATCTCCAATGCTTTAAAATGGAGAGCAAAACCAGAGAGACGTGGCAGAAAACAGAAGACAACCATCAAAATGGATGGAAAAATAAGCAGAATGGCAAAGGCTCAGCCAATGATCAGCTCCAGGATGATCAAAGACAGTCTGGAGTTACCTGGAAGTGCTGTGACAGTTAGAAGATGTCTGTGTGAAGCTAATCTATTTACAAGAATCCCCCGCAAAGTCCCTCTGTTAAAAAAAAGGCATGTGCAGAAGAGGTTACAATTTGCCAAAGAACACATCAACTGGCCTAAAGAGAAGTGGAGGAACATTTTGTGGACTGATGAGAGTAAAATTGATCTTTTTGGGTCCAAGGGCCGCAGACAGTTTGTGAGACAACCCCCAAACTCTGAATTCAAGCCACAGTACACAGTGAAGACAGTGAAGCATGGTGGTGCAAGCATCATGATATGGGCATGTTTCTCCTACTACGGTGTTGGGCCTATTTATCACATACCAGGGATCATGGATCAGTTTGCATATGTCAAAATACTTAAAGAGGTCATGTTGCCTTATGCTGAAGAGGACATGCCCTTGGAATGGGTGTTTCAACAAGACAATGACCCCAAACACACTAGTAAACCAGCAAAATCTTGGTTCCAAACCAACAACATTGATGTTATGGAGTGGCCAGCCCAATCCCCGGACCTTAATCCAATTGAGAACTTGTGGGGTGACATCAAAAATGCTGTTTCTGAAGCAAAACCAAGACATGTAAATGAATTGTGGAATGTTGTTAGAGAATCTTGGAGTGGAATAACAGCTGAAAGGTGCCACAAGTTGGTTGACTCCATGCCACACAGATGTGAAGCAGTTATAAAAAACTGTGGTCATACAACTAAATATTAGTTTAGTGATTCACAGGATTGCTAAATCCTAGAAACAAAAATGTTTGTACAAAATAGTTTTGAGTTTGTAAAGTCAACGGCAGACACTGCTATATTCTTGAACACAGCCCTTTCAACTAATTGCCCAATTGCTCTTAAGAGCGTGCATATCACGAAAGCTGGGTCTTGTTGGTTTTCTGAGAATCTACTGCACCTTCTGGTACCTTGTTTGCCATGTAGCAATAAAAAATCTACTAAAAACCTGGATTAATCTGGTTATTCACATTGGACTGCTATTATTTTGCACACTACTGTATATGTGTGTAACCTGTCTTGTGTGCTCAGCTATCTGACAAAGGCAGCGAAGAGACACGAGGTAAGGCAGGCAGTTCTCTTGCTGCATGGTAGGGGGCACTCGTGAGCCCAAAGATTGTTATGCTACTCCACAGCTGCAGAGTAAGTGACAGACTTTTAAATCTGAAAGAAGACAAGGAAGACTTGGACATATTTGTCCAGAATGATCAGCGCATGGACTAAATTAAATGTTCGTCACATGGGCAATAGTTTGTATGTGTAAAAAATGCTGAAGCCTGTTAACTGCTGCTGATAAAAAGGTAAATAATCTACTTTGTTGGGTTCATATACTTGTAAATCTGATCCTGATGGAGTCATGCCTCACCAGCCATGAACCTCACTGTACATCACTGGTGTATGGCAGTTGCCATATTGTTTTCTGGCAGCCAGATCATGCGCAGACAGGTTCAGGAGCTGGAATGACCTACGTCATCATCTAACACTATTGCTATCTAGCTGGCTTGGTTGGCAATTCTAACAAGAGTTATTCAATTTGAACAGATGACTCCTTCAATGTTTTAGTTCAAGTGAACACTAAACAAGACATTAAGTGTCCAAAATAAGACGAAGAACTCTGATGAAGTGAAGACAAACTGTGAAATGGTAAACACACACAGTGCACTGCTACTTGTAGCTACTTGTAGTCCTGCCCTAAAGCATACCCTACTTGTGAGGGTAGTGTGAGGTCTAGTGATTGAGAACATAAAGTTTACAGAGGTAATAAATCAAGTAAGAAAGAGGGTTATTTTCCATTTGACTTCCATACAAGCTGACTGCTATTTGCAACCACTTTGCTGCTGCCCCCATTAGCAGTACATTACTTATCTTCCATCATAGTAATCCTGCATCCTAGATTATAATCATTGCTTGTTGTCAATATCTTAAACCTCAAACTAATTTGCATGAATAAATCTATCCAATATATCAAAAATAATTTTGATATACTGGATGCCTATGTGGCCTGCTCTTTCCAAGTTTGCTTAAAAGTTCATGTCTTATTTTCACTTTCTTTGTGTATTCCTAAACAATGGGTGCATGTGATGAAGGAACCTGCGTGACAAATGACTGCCACCAAAATAAGTCTATGCCATGTCAATGAGCCTCGCACACATACACAAACTCACACACACACACAAACACAGAGTGTTCCATATCAATGAGAAGGTGAAAGGTCTCCATTTACATCTTGTATTAATTATGAGTGACAAGCCAAAGGTCACAGCGGGAGAAGCGGCCACTAGTATGGACAGAATATAGATCTATGCTTCTTCCTCTTCTCCCCCTTTCACTCCCCTCCCTCCTTTCCCTATTTATCACTCTGTCTTGGCCCCTCTTGTTTCTTTACTTGTTTTTTATCCCCCCCTCCATGCTCTGTCTTGCTCTCTTTTCTTTTCTCTTTCTTACCTTGTCTACTAACTGTATTGTTCCTTGTTTTACCAATCTGTCTCTCCATCTTTTGCCCATTTTTCTCAAGTCTACAAATATTTGATTTTCTCTGTCATCTTTGAATCTCTACTTCTTTTGATCATAGTTTTGTTTCTTCCTTTCTCTTATCAGAGATACATACATTTTTAAATGGATAACTACAGCATGTAAGTATAATTATACAAGAGGCCTTTTCAGATATATTTCTGATACACACGCGCACACACACACACACACACACACACACACACATACGTACTTAGGCCACCTTTGGGGTCGGATAACAGAACACCCCACTATCGGGGACACCACTTTCTGAATGGTTTAGAGAGAAGCTAACACCATTCCCAGATGCGAGGGGGCGCCCTTAGTACCAAACCCACTTGACATTTTTGATTAGAGCTTGTTTTTTCCCGCATGATTTTTAACCCAGACTTTGGGGACAATTATTATTTAAGCAACCTTAGGGGACTTGTGCTATACACAAACTCTGACAGAAGTCATCTTTGGGGTCTTATTTCTTGCAAGCCAGAGATTCCAACCTTGAGATAGTTTTACCTCCCCCAATTTAATGAAGTCATTTGAATTGGGGGGTGGAGCTTCTTGGCATTATGTTAATATTAACTGAATCAACACAAAACATGCAGACAACTGAATCTATGATAGGTAAATGTTACAACCAAAGAAGACCTACACACAGGAACAAAACAAGGGAAACAAGGTTTCAAAAAAAAATTACATTTATTGCAGAATACCTGAGATGAACGTACCCACAGACTGTCTAAAACCTGGACGTAGTCTCACTGACGTCCCCACAGACTGTCTAAAACCTGGACGTAGTCTCACTGACGTCCCCACAGACTGTCTAAAACCTGGACGTAGTCTCACTGACGTCCCCACAGACTGTCTGAAACCTGGACTTAGTCTCTGTGACGTCCCCACAGACTGTCTAAAACCTGGACGTAGTCTCACTGACGTCCCCACAGACTGTCTAAAACCTGGACGTAGTCTCACTGACATCCCCACAGACTGTCTGAAACCTGGACGTAGTCTCACTGACGTCCCCACAGACTGTCTAAAACCTGGACGTAGTCTCACTGACGTCCCCACAGACTGTCTGAAACCTGGACTTAGTCTCTGTGACGTCCCCACAGACTGTCTAAAACCTGGACGTAGTCTCACTGACGTCCCCACAGACTGTCTGAAACCTGGACGTAGTCTCACTGACGTCCCCACAGACGGTCTAAAACCTGAACGTAGTCTCACTGACGTCCCCACAGACGGTCTAAAACCTGAACGTAGTCTCACTGACGTCCCCACAGACTGTCTGAAACCTGAACGTAGTCTCTGTGACTCTAGACAGTCTGTGGGACGTCAGTGAGACTACATTCAGGTTTTAGACCGTCTGTGGGGACGTCACAGAGACTACGTCCAGGTTTCAGACAGTTCGAACCCTGGGCCGCTGCTGAGCCTTTGTACATGGGGCAGATTCTCTAACAACTGAACTAAGTGCTCGTCTGTCTCTTCTGGGCAGTGATTCTGTTTCGGACATAGTTTTTGACATCTGTCCATGAGCGCCCCTTTAGTGCCAGTGTTTCCAATTGCAGGCAAAGCATGCAGTCACGTTTGGCAGGAAGAGTGAACGTCTTGATGAACTTCATCATGTGTTTTTCAACTGCATGAACTTCTCCTGCCTCCCATTTCCGCCTTTGTTTTGCTGCTGCTGGTCCTGTGAAGAAAAGAATAAATGCACTTTTATACAGTAATACTGTGAAACATGCAGATCGGCATAAGTTTTTACCCCAGTACCAGCATTTTACAGTATTTTGGCAGTTTTCATTAAATTTCAATCGTTTTTCATGGCATTCTACCAGTTTTTGTGTAATTTATGTCTGAGTTGTCCTAACATTTTAACAGAACTTAAGTGGCAATTCCATAAGTTTTTGTGATATTTTGATCAGTTGTCATGAAATTGTACAGTTTTCCTGATATATTACTGTTTTTCTTCTTCTGAGGTTTCATAAGATTTTAGCTGAATTTTCTGTACTGAGTGGCTCTTGTGTAGGTTCTTTACTGCTTGTGCCAGTCCCAGTGGTATCCTTAAGTGGGGAAAAAAAGCATTGTGCAATATACATGACTACAGGTGGCTCCATAACACAAGGGGTTGTGATCAGTAAATTATATTACTGGAACCAAGATATGTTTTTTCAGACTGGCCTTCCATTTTGAATGCTGCTTTCACTGCATATGAATGGTTTAAAAAGTACAAGTTCAAAAAATAATAAATAACATGTCCATTCTACATAAATATAAACTTCTGCATGGAGATTAGCTTCGTAGCATCATTCATGACCCTGCCCTTCTCTAAGCCAGCTATTCTCAACCTTGAGATTTGGGGTCGCGAGATGGTTTTGGAAGTCAGCTCTGTCTCCACTTCTTTTTGGTCATTTAATGTCTTTTTTTTGTTCATTTTGTGGGGTTTCTTTGGTCATTTTGTGTCTTTTTGTCATTTTGTTTCTTTTTTGTCATTTTGTGTCTTTTTGTCATTTTGGTCATTTTGTTTCTTTTTTGGTAATTTTGTGTCTTTTCTGTCATTTTGTTTCTTTTTTGGGTCATTTTGTGTCTTCTTTTTGGTAATTTTGTGTCTTTTGGTAATTTTGTGTCTTTTGTTGGTCATTTTGTCTTTTGTTGGTCATGTTGTGTCTTTTGTTGGTCAATTTGTGTCTTTTTTGGTCATTTTGTTTCCCTTTTTTGGTCATTTTGTGTCTTTTTTGGGTCATTTTGTGTCTTTTTTTTGTCATTTTGTGTCTTTTTTTTTGTCATTTTTGGTCATTTTTGTGTCATTTTGTTTCTTTTTTGTGTCATTTTGTTTCCCTTTTTTGTGTCATTTTGTTTCTTTTTTGTGTCATTTTGTCTTTTTTGGTCATTTTGTGTCTTTTGTTGGTCAATTTGTGTCTTTTTGTTTCCCTTTTTTGGTCATTTTGTGTCTTTTAGTCATTTTGTGTCTTTTCTGTCATTTTGTTTCTTTTTTGGGTCATTTTGTGTCTTTTTTGGTCATTTTGTGTCTTTTTGGTCATTTTGTGTCTTTCGTTGGTCATTTTGGTCATTTTGTGTCTTTTTTGGTCAATTTGTGTCTTTTTTGGGTCACTTTGTGTCTTTTTTGGGTCATTTTGTGTCTTTTTTTGGTCATTTTGTCTTTTTTTGGTCATTTTGTGTCTTTTTTTGGTCATGTTGTGTCTTTTTGTCCTTTTGTGTCTTTTTTGTCATTTTGTTTCAAAGTAGCAAGTTATTACTTTCCAAGGAGTCTCAGCTTGAAGCTGACTGTTACACACTCGGGAGTTCAGAATGGACCTTTAAACTGATAGCAAAGGACTTAGATATTATAAATGCACAGACAGAGATGTTTTAGTTGTTGTCTGCTTCATTATTTGTCCAAAATTCATCGTATCAACTGAGTTTGTATGATCTGAACTGTGCGTGAGATTCTGTTCAGTGAGTGGGGATCGCAGACAACATGCATGTTAAATTGGGGTTCGCAACTCAAAAAGGTTGAGAAATACTGCTCTAAGCCAATGTAGAAAGGGTACAGTATCCTGAAAAGAAAGGTCACAATCACCATTCTCTGCACCGCATGATGTAAGTTTTAACCTTGTATAGGAAGAGTAGCAGCAGGTGGTGGTTCTGAAGATGCAGGCATGTCCATGCTAGGAGGTATTTGGTCCATGGCAGTGCTGGTACATTCATCTTCCTCGTTTGCACTGTCACTTGAAGCATCCTCTCCTTCATTGGAGTGTGGCATTTTCTCTGGTGAAACACAGGACAGGTAGAAAATAAGTTAAACTAAATCAGCAGGAGACTTTGAATTTCACAGGCAGAATCCAATATAGCACTTGTAAAAACACAGAAATATGAAACCAATTATCCATAAGTGTTATTTTTCAAACAAATGTCTTTTGAGAAGTGCTGCTAATCTGACTGCACCAACTTCTGCATTAAATCCATGAGCTAAGTTTCTTTTGACAGGTTTTGTTGCAAATCGACTTAAACATCAGAACATGTACAAACCTTCAGGGTCAATTTCGATATCATCCAGTGTCATCCCTTTGTACTGCGACACATTCCCCCTCTCCATAGCCAGTAGCACTTTGCTCATTCTAGCAAGCTGCAGAGTTCCTTGGGGCAGCCGATAGTATTGTCTGTGGATGCGGATATCATGGCCTAAGAAGTCAGCAAGTTGATCAGACTCATTTTCCTCAAGGTTCAAGACCTGTGACATCGTTGCAATATGTTTGCGAAGCTTTGTTGAGGTCAGTGCTTCAGGGTGTTTGGCACCACAGCGTTTGCCATATTTCTGAAGACACTCTCCCCCTCTGTAGGCTGACAAGGCTTCTGGTCTTGCAAACATGAATACATTTTCACTGGGTACTCCACAGCTTTCACGCATTTCAGCCAGCAGCTCCATAGCAGTCACCATTGATGGCTTTAACAGGACTGGGACCATTCTCCCGCGTTTCCCTCGGATCTCCACTCTTGTGAAGAACTCGCACATCTTCCTCTCAAATGGAGTCAAGCAGATAGCCACGTCATCATGCAACACCGACTTGTTCCGGGACCTAAAAGCAGTCAGTAACATCCGTGACACCTCTCCTGCTCTCCTCCTGTTGAATGTAATGGTTAAAGCAAGTGTTAATTTAGCCAGGGTAGCATAGCTTTCTGGAGTGGGGGAGATTCTTAGCAGTCTCTCTGAAATACTTTGCTTGTTCTCCATGTAAAAGTTCAAGAGCTTCACATCTTGGGTAAATGGCAACACTTGTGGCATATTCCACTTAGCCTCCTTAAGAGTGTTTAGTGCTCCAGAGGAGATGAACTCTTCCCATCTGCTATCATGTATAGCCCGATACCTTTTGGCATACTCTGCTGTGACATGATCACCAGACATCATAGCATCACTCTCAACAATACTGGATATTTTCTTTAGACTGTGGCCAAGCTTGAGGGCTAAAGACGGTGTTTGATATGTGTTGGTTTTGGGATCGTATCCTGCTGCCTTCTTCACTGCAGATATAACATGTGGGAAGTTTTTAGGAATGAAGAACTCCTCCACTTTTTTCAGTGGTGTAACCTTTTGAGCTTCAAGGACCATTCTTCCAACTTCTCTCATCTTCTGTCTTATGTAGTCATCATTACTGTTCCCTTTGTTCTTCAGTTTGTTGAACATATATTGTCCCAGTTGCAGGATGCATTTGTCATTCTGAACAACATGTGACACTTCATCATAGTTCATGTGGGTGAGAATCTTCTGTAGGCCCTCACTAACCTCAAGACCAACAGGTGTGGTAAGAGCACACAGGGATCGAACTCTTTTTCTTCCAAATTGGGGTGCATCCTCTCTCGTCTTCTCTGGGCAGACTTTGATATGTTTCCACAATGTTTTTTTTGAGTAGAGACCTTGACAATGTGCACAGTGAATGAAATTTTGACCATGTCTGATCTCCTGAGTTCGGTAACGCGCAACAAGATGTCCAGCTCCTTTTCTAACCACATCTGTATTGTGGGAAAAGTTTCCTCTGTTCCTTAGAATGGCCAGCTGAACTCGCCGTTCTTTGGAATCTTTTGGGTAATAGAATGCTTTTGCAACATCTGGCTTGTTTCTATGAACAGTTTGAAGGTGTCGTGCAATCTTTGATGTTGGCTTGGAACAATAAAGGCAATAGTTCCTCTTGTCATACACTCGACGTGATTGAGTATTTGTGGTATGCAGTACTTCAATTGAACTTTTTTCTGTCTCTGAGCTGACTGTCGAGCTACTGGCTTTGTCTGGGCTGACTGTGGAGCTACTGTCTTTCTCTGGGCTGACTGTTAAACCACTTTCTTTCTCTAGGCGGAGTGGTGTGCTCCTCTTTTTCCGTGGGCTGACTGTGCATTTCTTCCTTTTTCCTAGGCTGAATGGTAGTCTCCTCTTCTTCTTTACTGCATGGTCTTTTTCTGTGCTACTGTCTTTGTCTGGGCTGATTGTTGCGCTGCTTTCCTCATCTGGGTTGTTCCTTGTCACTGTAACCTTGTAGTGTAACCTCTTCAGTGCGTTTTTTTTAGTGGACAAACATATGCTGTCACCAGAGTCATTTCCCTCAGTGTCAGGTATGTAATCAGCATCACTGTAGTCAGTGTGACTGCTCTCATCTGTTGATTTATCTGAGGTATCTTCTTTGCTCTAAAAAAAAAAATAGAATTGTGGAATTTATGGATTATTAGCAGCCTTCCATTGTATTGAAGGATACCCGGCTGAAATGCCATGTCCACATGCTATTGCAGGAATATTAGCATCATTCAAGCAGTGAAATTGAAAAAAGTTCACACAAAATAAAAGAAAAATGTTCTCATGCAAAAGAGAAACAAGAATCATGTTACAAAGGAGGATCAAATTCTAAATGTCATACTTAAAACATCTATGATATTTGAATGGAGACTGTATTTCCATCTTTTATGAGAGAGAGAAGCTCACACAAAAAGTCATAAAGACATATTAAGTTAAACATTATATAGAAGTTACAAGTCACATAAGTCAACCTGTAAAGACCTATATTATACTCACATTATCCAGCTGTGCAAGCTGTTGATCAAGAAGCTCACGTTGATGCAAAAGGAGGGTACGCTGTCTTTGAATTGCATTGCGTTCTTCCTCTGAGGCCATGTAGCGTTGATAGCATTTCTCATGGTGCTGCTTCAATTTAGCAATCCTGGACTGAAATGACTACAATGAACAAGAAGTAGTTAGCACCTTACTAGGTAAACCTACATTAATGTTAGACTACCAAAGTGCAAAAATCAGTTGAACTCTGTTTGTCCCTGTTGTTGCAAAGTCACATACCTTATTTACACTGGGGGACAATGGTTCAACAGGAACCACAGACTGATAGCTGCCATTTAAGTTGTCATCCACTGATGGTGTGGTCGGAGGAGACATGTAAATCTGCACATCAACAAAGGGATAGAAATTACACACACTCTGCCCACAAACTAGCATGGATATACAAATGATTGAAGCCCCATTGATCCGTTTTGTAAGGCAGGATGTTGGCTGTCCAGTGTATAAAGCTAGTGTAAGATAGATGCATACTTTGAAGTCCAAATATCAGGAAGAATGATGCATTATAAATGTGAACACTGTTTGTGGATCAAACTGTAACGATGGCTGACATGTTCCTCTAAAAGGTAAACTTGCTGAGGCACCAATACAAAAGACTGTCTATACAACTGGGGACATTTAACACACATACACACATTCTGGCTCGACCAAAATGGGGACATTAACAATTTTGGACCCCCTCATCATCTATGCATAAGACTGTCCATACAACTGGGGACATTTAACACACATACACACATTCTGGCTCGACCAAAATGGGGACACTCACAATTTTGGACCCCCTCATCATCTATGCATAAGACTGTCCATACAACTGGGGACATTTTACACACATACACACATTCTGACTCCATCAAAACGGGGACACAGATGATTGGACGCTCCAGCAATCATGTATATGTATATATAAGCCACTAATAACTATTTTTCTCGCTACAAACACCTACACACATACTATCTGAGCCAAACTCAGGACAGAGAGACAAGTCAGCACAGACAATTGTTACTTGGGCAAGAGAAACACATTGGATTACAATGTGAGCTCATACATCCACTGATCAGGTGGTGACCTCAGCGTAAACCAAGGGACAAAACAAAGTGATGAACCATGATCAATAGGTAACAGTTCACATTAGCATGCAGCTTGAACATTGTAGATTTCTTGGATTCAGGAGCAGGCCAAAGGGTGAGCTGCTAGAAGAGTTGATAATTATGTGAGTGTAAGTACATTGAAGAACTTGTCATGTGACTGATAATGACTTTTGTTCAGATCTAAGTTGAGTCCTGGTTAAATTATGAGTTGGTGTGGTCTACCTCCCAAGATGTAGGTGTACATAAGGATTAGAACTAGCTTTGTACATGGGGGAAATAGCATTTTTAAGAAAGCATGTGTGAGTTTGTGTTTTAAAGGACAACATCCTCATACAGAGGTGTAAAATCAGTTGAACTCTGTTTGTCTTTGTTGTTGCAAAGTCACATACCTTATTTACACTGGGGGACAATGGTTCAACAGGAACCACAGACTGATGGCTGCCATTCAAGTTGTCATCCACTGATGGTGCGGTCGGAGGAGACATATAAATCTGCACATCAACAAAGGGATAGAAATTACACACACTCTGCCCACAAACTAGCATGGATATACAAATGATTGAAGCCCCATTGATCAGTTTTGTAAGGCAGGATGTTGGCTGTCCAGTGTATAAAGCTAGTGTAAGATAGATGCATACTTTGAGGTCCAAATATCAGAGGAAGAATGATGCATTATAAATGTGAACACTGTTTGTGGATCAAACTGTAACGATGGCTGACATGTTCCTCTAAAAGGTAAACTTGCTGAGGCACCAATACAAAAGACTGTCTATACAACTGGGGACATTTTACACACATACACACATTCTGGCTCGACCAAAATGGGGACACTCACAATTTTGGACCCCCTCATCATCTATGCATAAGACTGTTTATACAACTGGGGACATTTTACACACATACACACATTCTGACTCCATCAAAACGGGGACACAGATGATTGGACGCTCCAGCAATCATGTATATGTATATATAAGCCAATAATAACTATTTTTCTTGCTACAAACACCTACACACATACTATCAGAGCCAAACTCAGGACAGAGAGACAAGTCAGCACAGACAATTGTTACTTGGGCAAGAGAAACACATTGGATTACAATGTGAGCTCATACATCCACTGATCAGGTGGTGACCTCAGCGTAAACCAAGGGACAAAACAAAGTGATGAACCATGATCAATAGGTAACAGTTCACATTAGCATGCAGCTTGAACATTGTAGATTTCTTGGATTCAGGAGCAGGCCAAAGGGTGAGCTGCTAGAAGAGTTGATAATTATGTGCGTGTAAGTACATTGAAGAACTTGTCATGTGACTGATAATGACTTTTGTTCAGATCTAAGTTGAGTCCTGGTTAAATTATGAGTTGGTGTGGTCTACCTCCCAAGATGTAGGTGTACATAAGGATTAGAACTAGCTTTGTACATGGGGGAAATAGCATTTTTAAGAAAGCATGTGTGAGTTTGTGTTTTAAAGGACAACATCCTCATACAGAGGTGTAAAATCAGTTGAACTCTGTTTGTCTTAGTTGTTGCAAAGTCACATACCTTATTTACACTGGGGGACAATGGTTCAACAGGAACCACAGACTGATGGCTGCCATTCAAGTTGTCATCCACTGATGGTGCGGTCGGAGGAGACATGTAAATCTGCACATCAACAAAGGGATAGAAATTACACACACTCTGCCCACAAACTAGCATGGATATACAAATGATTGAAGCCCCATTGATCCGTTTTGTAAGGCAGGATGTTGGCTGTCCAGTGTATAAAGCTAGTGTAAGATAGATGCATACTTTGAGGTCCAAATATCAGGAAGAATGATGCATTATAAATGTGAACACTGTTTGTGGATCAAACTGTAACGATGGCTGACATGTTCCTCTAAAAGGTAATCTTGCTGAGGCACCAATACAAAAGACTGTCTATACAACTGGGGACATTTTACACACATACACACATTCTGGCTCGACCAAAATGGGGACACTCACAATTTTGGACCCCCTCATCATCTATGCATAAGACTGTCCATACAACTGGGGACATTTTACACACATACACACATTCTGACTCCATCAAAACGGGGACACAGATGATTGGACGCTCCAGCAATCATGTATATGTATATATAAGCCACTAATAACTATTTTTCTCGCTACAAACACCTACACACATACTATCTGAGCCAAACTCAGGACAGAGAGACAAGTCAGCACAGACAATTGTTACTTGGGCAAGAGAAACACATTGGATTACAATGTGAGCTCATACATCCACTGATCAGGTGGTGACCTCAGCGTAAACCAAGGGACAAAACAAAGTGATGAACCATGATCAATAGGTAACAGTTCACATTAGCATGCAGCTTGAACATTGTAGATTTCTTGGATTCAGGAGCAGGCCAAAGGGTGAGCTGCTAGAAGAGTTGATAATTATGTGAGTGTAAGTACATTGAAGAACTTGTCATGTTACTGATAATGACTTTTGTTCAGATCTAAGTTGAGTCCTGGTTAAATTATGAGTTGGTGTGGTCTACCTCCCAAGATGTAGGTGTACATAAGGATTAGAACTAGCTTTGTACATGGGGGAAATAGCATTTTTAAGAAAGCATGTGTGAGTTTGTGTTTTAAAGGACAACATCCTCATACAGAGGTGTAAAATCAGTTGAACTCTGTTTGTCTTTGTTGTTGCAAAGTCACATACCTTATTTACACTGGGGGACAATGGTTCAACAGGAACCACAGACTGATGGCTGCCATTCAAGTTGTCATCCACTGATGGTGCGGTCGGAGGAGACATATAAATCTGCACATCAACAAAGGGATAGAAATTACACACACTCTGCCCACAAACTAGCATGGATATACAAATGATTGAAGCCCCATTGATCAGTTTTGTAAGGCAGGATGTTGGCTGTCCAGTGTATAAAGCTAGTGTAAGATAGATGCATACTTTGAGGTCCAAATATCAGAGGAAGAATGATGCATTATAAATGTGAACACTGTTTGTGGATCAAACTGTAACGATGGCTGACATGTTCCTCTAAAAGGTAAACTTGCTGAGGCACCAATACAAAAGACTGTCTATACAACTGGGGACATTTTACACACATACACACATTCTGGCTCGACCAAAATGGGGACACTGACAATTTTGGACCCCCTCATCATCTATGCATAAGACTGTTTATACAACTGGGGACATTTTACACACATACACACATTCTGACTCCATCAAAACGGGGACACAGATGATTGGACGCTCCAGCAATCATGTATATGTATATATAAGCCAATAATAACTATTTTTCTTGCTACAAACACCTACACACATACTATCAGAGCCAAACTCAGGACAGAGAGACAAGTCAGCACAGACAATTGTTACTTGGGCAAGAGAAACACATTGGATTACAATGTGAGCTCATACATCCACTGATCAGGTGGTGACCTCAGCGTAAACCAAGGGACAAAACAAAGTGATGAACCATGATCAATAGGTAACAGTTCACATTAGCATGCAGCTTGAACATTGTAGATTTCTTGGATTCAGGAGCAGGCCAAAGGGTGAGCTGCTAGAAGAGTTGATAATTATGTGCGTGTAAGTACATTGAAGAACTTGTCATGTGACTGATAATGACTTTTGTTCAGATCTAAGTTGAGTCCTGGTTAAATTATGAGTTGGTGTGGTCTACCTCCCAAGATGTAGGTGTACATAAGGATTAGAACTAGCTTTGTACATGGGGGAAATAGCATTTTTAAGAAAGCATGTGTGAGTTTGTGTTTTAAAGGACAACATCCTCATACAGAGGTGTAAAATCAGTTGAACTCTGTTTGTCTTTGTTGTTGCAAAGTCACATACCTTATTTACACTGGGGGACAATGGTTCAACAGGAACCACAGACTGATGGCTGCCATTCAAGTTGTCATCCACTGATGGTGCGGTCGGAGGAGACATGTAAATCTGCACATCAACAAAGGGATAGAAATTACACACACTCTGCCCACAAACTAGCATGGATATACAAATGATTGAAGCCCCATTGATCCGTTTTGTAAGGCAGGATGTTGGCTGTCCAGTGTATAAAGCTAGTGTAAGATAGATGCATACTTTGAGGTCCAAATATCAGGAAGAATGATGCATTATAAATGTGAACACTGTTTGTGGATCAAACTGTAACGATGGCTGACATGTTCCTCTAAAAGGTAATCTTGCTGAGGCACCAATACAAAAGACTGTCTATACAACTGGGGACATTTTACACACATACACACATTCTGGCTCGACCAAAATGGGGACACTCACAATTTTGGACCCCCTCATCATCTATGCATAAGACTGTCCATACAACTGGGGACATTTTACACACATACACACATTCTGACTCCATCAAAACGGGGACACAGATGATTGGACGCTCCAGCAATCATGTATATGTATATATAAGCCACTAATAACTATTTTTCTCGCTACAAACACCTACACACATACTATCTGAGCCAAACTCAGGACAGAGAGACAAGTCAGCACAGACAATTGTTACTTGGGCAAGAGAAACACATTGGATTACAATGTGAGCTCATACATCCACTGATCAGGTGGTGACCTCAGCGTAAACCAAGGGACAAAACAAAGTGATGAACCATGATCAATAGGTAACAGTTCACATTAGCATGCAGCTTGAACATTGTAGATTTCTTGGATTCAGGAGCAGGCCAAAGGGTGAGCTGCTAGAAGAGTTGATAATTATGTGAGTGTAAGTACATTGAAGAACTTGTCATGTGACTGATAATGACTTTTGTTCAGATCTAAGTTGAGTCCTGGTTAAATTATGAGTTGGTGTGGTCTACCTCCCAAGATGTAGGTGTACATAAGGATTAGAACTAGCTTTGTACATGGGGGAAATAGCATTTTTAAGAAAGCATGTGTGAGTTTGTGTTTTAAAGGACAACATCCTCATACAGAGGTGTAAAATCAGTTGAACTCTGTTTGTCTTTGTTGTTGCAAAGTCACATACCTTATTTACACTGGGGGACAATGGTTCAACAGGAACCACAGACTGATGGCTGCCATTCAAGTTGTCATCCACTGATGGTGCGGTCGGAGGAGACATATAAATCTGCACATCAACAAAGGGATAGAAATTACACACACTCTGCCCACAAACTAGCATGGATATACAAATGATTGAAGCCCCATTGATCAGTTTTGTAAGGCAGGATGTTGGCTGTCCAGTGTATAAAGCTAGTGTAAGATAGATGCATACTTTGAGGTCCAAATATCAGAGGAAGAATGATGCATTATAAATGTGAACACTGTTTGTGGATCAAACTGTAACGATGGCTGACATGTTCCTCTAAAAGGTAAACTTGCTGAGGCACCAATACAAAAGACTGTCTATACAACTGGGGACATTTTACACACATACACACATTCTGGCTCGACCAAAATGGGGACACTCACAATTTTGGACCCCCTCATCATCTATGCATAAGACTGTTTATACAACTGGGGACATTTTACACACATACACACATTCTGACTCCATCAAAACGGGGACACAGATGATTGGACGCTCCAGCAATCATGTATATGTATATATAAGCCAATAATAACTATTTTTCTTGCTACAAACACCTACACACATACTATCTGAGCCAAACTCAGGACAGAGAGACAAGTCAGCACAGACAATTGTTACTTGGGCAAGAGAAACACATTGGATTACAATGTGAGCTCATACATCCACTGATCAGGTGGTGACCTCAGCGTAAACCAAGGGACAAAACAAAGTGATGAACCATGATCAATAGGTAACAGTTCACATTAGCATGCAGCTTGAACATTGTAGATTTCTTGGATTCAGGAGCAGGCCAAAGGGTGAGCTGCTAGAAGAGTTGATAATTATGTGAGTGTAAGTACATTGAAGAACTTGTCATGTGACTGATAATGACTTTTGTTCAGATCTAAGTTGAGTGGTTAAATTATGAGTTGGTGTGGTCTACCTCCCAAGATGTAGGTGTACATAAGGATTAGAACTAGCTTTGTACATGGGGGAAATAGCATTTTTAAGAAAGCATGTGTGAGTTTGTGTTTTAAAGGACAACATCCTCATACAGAGGTGTAAAATCAGTTGAACTCTGTTTGTCTTTGTTGTTGCAAAGTCACATACCTTATTTACACTGGGGGACAATGGTTCAACAGGAACCACAGACTGATGGCTGCCATTCAAGTTGTCATCCACTGATGGTGCGGTCGGAGGAGACATGTAAATCTGCACATCAACAAAGGGATAGAAATTACACACACTCTGCCCACAAACTAGCATGGATATACAAATGATTGAAGCCCCATTGATCCGTTTTGTAAGGCAGGATGTTGGCTGTCCAGTGTATAAAGCTAGTGTAAGATAGATGCATACTTTGAGGTCCAAATATCAGGAAGAATGATCCATTATAAATGTGAACACTGTTTGTGGATCAAACTGTAACGATGGCTGACATGTTCCTCTAAAAGGTAAACTTGCTGAGGCACCAATACAAAAGACTGTCTATACAACTGGGGACATTTTACACACATACACACATTTTGGCTCGACCAAAATGGGGACACTCACAATTTTGGACCCCCTCATCATCTATGCATAAGACTGTCCATACAACTGGGGACATTTTACACACATACACCCATTCTGACTCCATCAAAACGGGGACACAGATGATTGGACGCTCCAGCAATCATGTATATGTATATATAAGCCACTAATAACTATTTTTCTCACTACAAACACCTACACACATACTATCTGAGCCAAACTCAGGACAGAGAGACAAGTCAGCACAGACAATTGTTACTTGGGCAAGAGAAACACATTGGATTACAATGTGAGCTCATACATCCACTGATCAGGTGGTGACCTCAGCGTAAACCAAGGGACAAAACAAAGTGATGAACCATGATCAATAGGTAACAGTTCACATTAGCATGCAGCTTGAACATTGTAGATTTCATGGATTCAGGAGCAGGCCAAAGGGTGAGCTGCTAGAAGAGTTGATAATTATGTGAGTGTAAGTACATTGAAGAACTTGTCATGTGACTGATAACGACTTTTGTTCACATCTGAGTTGAGTCTTGGTTAAATTATGAGTTGGTGTGGTCTACCTCCCAAGATGTAGGTGTACATAAGGATTAGAACTAGCTTTGTACATGGGGGAAATAGCATTTTTAAGAAAGCATGTGTGAGTTTGTGTTTTAAAGGACAACATCCTCATACAGAGGTGTAAAATCAGTTGAACTCTGTTTGTCTTTGTTGTTGCAAAGTCACATACCTTATTTACACTGGGGGACAATGGTTCAACAGGAACCACAGACTGATGGCTGCCATTCAAGTTGTCATCCACTGATGGTGTGGTCGGAGGAGACATGTAAATCTGCACATCAACAAAGGGATAGAAATTACACACACTCTGCCCACAAACTAGCATGGATATACAAATGATTGAAGCCCCATTGATCCGTTTTGTAAGGCAGGATGTTGGCTGTCCAGTGTATAAAGCTAGTGTAAGATAGATGCATACTTTGAGGTCCAAATATCAGAGGAAGAATGATGCATTATAAATGTGAACACTGTTTGTGGATCAAACTGTAACGATGGCTGACATGTTCCTCTAAAAAGGTAAACTTGCTGAGGCACCAATACAAAAGACTGTCTATACAACTGGGGACATTTAACACACATACACACATTCTGGCTCAACCAAAATGGGGACACTCACGTGACAAATCATTTTACAGACACCTGTTGCATTTCACATTAGAAAAAAAAAGACGAGTTATCATACCTGTTTGCGCCAAGGCCAGTCTGAATCTCCATAATTGTACGTAACCTCTTCCCCTGGCATTATGTCTCTAATAGCAAAGAGACAGAGGTGCGGCATGTTCTCCACTTGAATTGTCTGTACTTTGCAGTTTGGATTTTTGTGCTCATCGTTCACCAGTCTCCCAAGTGACTGGTCCTCCAGAGATGCATCAAGACTATTTAGGAAATAATGCACAATTAATTCAGAACGAAAATTATTCTGTATTTAATCTGGATATAGTGTTGAATAGTGTAATTTTAAATAAAACCACAAAAGGATTGGATTAGTCTCTGTGGTTGTAGTCACATGTATAAAAGTCAGTACTGACTCACTGCAGTTTGTTAGAAGCTCAATTGTAAGAGAACTATTAGTAGATCATGTCTGTGTTTGAAATCACACACTAGTGTACTGCCTACTGCATGCTCAATTTGTATGTACATCATACTGCCTACACAATGAACAGTTTAATATGTAAATACTAACAGACTGTTGTTACTGTATACTTCTAAATATATTCAAGCAAAAAGGTCATATGTGACGCGTTTCATCAAAATCAGTCGGAAGTTGCAGCCGCCCGTTCTTGTAAAAACACGTTTAAACATGAAAAAAGTGATTTAGGGCTGTTTTGGGGTTTTATGCGTTTTGAATAAATAAAGCCTCAGCTTTAAGACAATGTTAACATTAATACGACATTCAAATGATAAGTATAGTTTTTAAGTTCTTAAACGTAACGTTGTCAGAAAGTTTTTCGCGGCACACAGACAGGCTGGATGACGTGGTTCAGATAGTGGTGAAGATCGCTGGCTTAACTAGATGGATTAATGTGAGGAGAACATTGCAAAACTTTTCACAGTCTACATGTGATGATAACTGGACAGAGTTAATTATGGACTATTTCACTGCACCGGTAGGTGAGGAGACGAGGAGAGAGAGACAGCGGGACCTCCGACTAGGACGCGGACGGTCCGGCTAACGTTAGCCAAGATAATGCCGGAGAGAATGAGTTGGAGGAAGATGTTGCGCTCATGGATGAGCCGATGGTAGCACACAAACTATCTAAAGGAGGACAATGTTAAAGAGACTGCGATAGCTCGGGGGTACAAGTGGAGCCGCAAACTTCACAACAGCGGGCCTGCTAGCTGCTGTTCACCGGAGGAGACGTGAGAAGACGTGACCTAGTTAAAGAGATGACTGATGGTAAGTTCTTATAGTGGTTATAGCTAATAATCCTCTTTTTCTCTGTTAGTAAGGGCTAATAAAATCACTAGAGCAGGCTAAGAAAGCAGCTAATCATGCTGTGTGATAACTATAGTGTGTGTAACGTTAGTCCAGGTGTGGGCGTGTCAGGTGTGTGTCTCAGATGTCTACTGTCTCCTATAAATTACTTTTATTAACATAATGAGGAAAATCAGTGTTTCATTCACTCAAAAAATAGTTGTTTCTGAACATAATCCAGGCAGTGATTACCTTATCACCACACAACTGAGGCTAATTATTTAACAGTAATATACAAAAATCATTTGTAGGAGACAGGTTTGCTGTGAGACACAAAGGTGAGGAGATCTTTAGGCTATAACACAATAAACAGCCTAAAGTATGGTTAATGTATAGTAAAAGTATTGTTTAACAGATCTGATATGGTGAATCATAAACTGAATATGTTATGTTTCTGAATATGGGGCTGTATTAAATCCTGTGCTGCAGTCTGTCTATCAGTGAATGATCATATTGAAGCAATAATACAGAAATGATCAGGCCTCATTCAACAATGATTCAATGTAATTTAGCCAGCCCAAAAGGTTTGTGATGACTGTATTTTTTATTAATGCTATCTTATTTTATAGATGAAAACATTTGGTCCATCTTGTGAAGCTCCATACGACTCTGAGAGGATGTAGTGTGAGAAGCAGCAACACCAGAGGACTGCCTGCTTCCTTGATGCATGTTACAGTTTAATTATGAAATAATAATGAATAAATATGAAATAATATAAAATATATTCTGTATTATTATTATATTAAAAGGGCCATTGTCTGTATATATATTTTTACTTGTATGGATATGCACTTGTAAGTAACTGTAAGTACATGTGTGCACGTGGCTCGATATTTAATATTTTATAAATACTCTTAATATAAATATTTTTAAAGTATTATTATATTTAAATACCCATCATATATTCTGTATTACATCATATGTACAGTATATTTGTTCATATTTTATCATTTTCTTTAAAGCACTTTTTCTCAAAACTAACGTTTGATAACAGTTGAACTTTGGATGAGCATATCTCATGGAATATTTGGCGTAGAAACATAATGTTGGTATTGACATGAAGCTAAGAGCCTCCTCTTTACAGACACATCGCAAAATGTGTTTCTGGGTCAATGTGACTCATATTGATGGAGCAGGTCACATATGACTGCATCACATGAATGATGGCTGGTCTGACACAACGCCCGGTTCTCACATCTCCAAAACATTGTAGCAAATTTCTAACAGGTGTTGTTCGTATATACTGGCCACGTGTTGGGAATCTAAATGGCTACTTTTTGACTCCCCAAAAATCGAAACCTAATAGTGATAGTAATGGCATTAAGCTTGGATCTAAAACTCTGCCTCTCTGGACGATGAAGAGATGCACTGCATTGTGGGGCAGATGAGTATGTACAGAAAGCCCCCACAGCATGCTCAGGAACTCAGTTAGGCACAAACTGTGTTTAACAGAGGCAAAGCTATCAAGTCTTAGGCAAAACATAGACTACTTTGTGTAGTGTTTATTAAACATCTAGAGTATTGAGTTACTGTGCCACAGTGACTGTGACTTTCACAGACTTTTAATATAGTAGAAACATAGGAGGATTATTGAAAAGAGACGGATGTGGAGAAACACCTCTAACTTTCTGAGCTTAAATTACAATTGAACATTATTACAAAATACAGCTGCAAAAATGTAGTGATACGTACCACCAAGACTTCCCTTTCCACTGGAAATCAAATAGATATGTTGCCTCAGTCTCACTGTAGGTCTCCAAGACAGGAGGGCTGTCTGGAGGAAAAAGTTTCCCTCTGTATTCTAATACAAAATCTCCTTTGATGAAAGGTATTGAAGCAAAAACGCCTCGCCCTTTAAGAGAAAATGAAAAACAAGTATGTTAATGTTATGTTTATAAATCAACCAGGCCAGTGGTCCATCTTTCACACTGAAGCTCATATTTCAGCAAAATTAATAATGAATGAAAAGAATACAAGGCAGATGAAGACTGACCTTTGTAAGAGTTCACTAATACCTCCCGAAGACCCGCTTTGTCGGTTTTAAGTCTGATGTGCTTTTCTGCATCATGACATGGTTTGATCCGAACCCTCCTTTTAGGAGGATTCTGAGAACTGCATCTCCCATCAGCCATTGTGTAATCTGTTTAGATAATAAGAGTTTTATGTATCATATTTTTATTGACTACCCAATTCAAGTGATACTCCAACAATTTATAACAAAATTATACCTACTTATTTTAACGGACTACATGTAAAACTATTTGACTTCACATACACAGAGTATATATTTGTCAAGGTTCATAAAGACCAGGACAAGTCACATTCAAGGATGTTCAAGTCAATTATTGTAAAAATTCATCACAAATATGCAAATGTATCTGTATGCAATACAATGCAGGGCTTTTACTTCAGAAACTGTCCCAATGTTTAAATGTAAAGTGAATTCAGTCATTTTCTTCTTAACACATTAAATAGGTCATAAATGTATTTCTCAACAATGTGTAAAAAGCATTTCAACCATTCAGATTTGAATTGTGGAGCTAGGCTTCACAAACTGTGTTTCAACATTTCTGTCAGGATTTAGTGGGCGGGTCTGAAAATCACCGCCGTTGATTAGCATAAACCTGCCCCTGCTGCTGTAGAGGCCTAAATACATTCAGCGCAGTGTGTGAAACATGCTGCTTAACAAATACTAATGCATAAGAATTCAGCACCAAATGCAGCCATCACATTTAAATGCTCCTCCTGTAAATGTTTTACAGGAGGAGGATTTTTTAAACAGCTGTTCTATTGTATCTATTGCATTTTTTTGTCCTTTCAATTTTATTTTAGCAAAGCCTGTCTTTACTCTCCAAAATAATCAAGCATCTACACAACTTTTCATTACATGCTTTTTTTTCCTTATTATTTCAAGTAAACCTTTTATATATCCGGACTGCTGAGAGGACCTTCACAGCTTCTCTCAGTCTCCCGAGAGAGCCACGGGCTGTTAATAGCTAACAGGCTAACAGTTAGCTCTGTAGCAGGACAGTGTGTATGTGCTATCAGGCTAACCGTTAGCTGTGTATCGCGTGGTGAATGTGCAGGTCACAACGTGGCCACCGGAGTTTAATCAGGGGAAACCAATTAGCCTCCTAGCATAGCTCTGAGCAGCTCACGGCTCTGCTCCGCGTTCTAAAAATAGCTGGCACCGACAATTAAAGGTAACAAACGACTCCTAAAACTACAGTATAGGGATTATTATATTATTTTTAAGAGGCCTATTTTACACATTCTAAATATTATCCAGCAATATTTCAATGATTTTTCCCAAACCTTAGAGGATTTTATTTTTCAAATTTTTTTTAAGGACCTAGAAATTGCATTTTCAATTTCCATAACTTTTCCAGATTTTTCATGACAGTACGAACCCTGTCTACAGTCACTTCACACACACATAATTACCTGTCGTTGTTCACCTGACTCCATCTGTGCACTGTCATCAGCGCTGGCTCTGTCTGCTGCGCGTCTTTTGGATCATACCAACTATGGGAGTGGGGGAGGGGTGATTTTGAGGTGTGCTATATATAATGTTAGGGGAAAGTACATCGATTTAAAACATTGTTTATTACTACTACATATTAAAATCACATTTGTCAAAAGGGGGGGGGGGGGGACTATAGTAGGACATTTATTTAGTTTACATTCTAAGTCTCGGGTGGGACTTATCACTGACTAAATGAAGAGTTTCACCTGCTGCAAGATGCTTCTTAGACTCAGCCAAAATAGCCCGCTAACTTTCTCCCAGGCCAGAAGCTAACTGCATTACAGAACTGACTAGCAATACCTATGTTTGCTCTGATGTGATGCTATGAAGTGTGTATTTGCTAAGACACTGACAAAATTATGTCCATATCATGTCCAAAGTAGGGGGCCAATCACGGATCAGATTTCATGCGGCCCTCAGCTTAATTTTTATAATATATTATTTATGACCTGCTAGGATTTCAGATACTGTATGACTGAAGATTTGTCTGTTATTGTTGACATGATGAATCATCTGAAGCTTTAACCCTAGGGAGTCTAAGACAATTTTTCCTGTTTATTTCCGCCTGTTTTTTTTTTTATGTGTTAAATGCATGTATTTCTTCAACCCTTTGATGCAGAATAAAGTATTATACACCATTTTTTCAGGACTATCAGTGCTACCAAAATATATGGCTTCTGTCATATGTCACATGAATGTGCAAAAAGTTATATAACCATGAAGACAAAGGAATAAATGCAGAAATTTAATTTTAAAAAAAGAAAACAAATAAACACTCTACATTGTACAAAATCACATATATTTACAAATAAGTTGAGACGTTTTTCTCAAGAATAGCTCAACTGTGCTACACTTCAAAGCAATTCCTTCAACGTGTACTAGTGTTTTAGTGACATTTTGGAAAGTAAAACTAATTGTTGTTACTTATTTTACTGTAACAAATCAACTTTCAAACAATGAGAGAGCATCCATCCTGCTCCCTCTCCCCTGTGCGTCTCCATCCAGGCTGAGCGTCACACAGACAGACGTATGATGTCACATCCTGTTTATTTGTTCTTCACTTGTCTTATTATTGTAAACGCTACGCAAACAGTGCAGCTTTATGATAGCAGAATGGGATCAACGGCTTATTTATGGCGGAGGGCGTCTGTGAATCAGAGTGTGCCATTACACACGGCTCTGAGGGCCGGGGGGCTCTGAGGGCCGGGGGGCTCTGAGGGCCGGGGGGCTCTGAGGGGCCGGGGGGCTCTGAGGGCCGGGGGGCTCTGAGGGCCGGGGGGCTCTGAGGGCCGGGGGGCTCTGAGGGGCCGGGGGGCTCTGAGGGCCGGGGGGCTCTGAGGGCTGGGGGGCTCTGAGGGGCCGGGGGGCTCGCTTTGATTGGTCATTCTCCACCAGATGCACTGCTGAGACATCCTGTGGCTACCAGTTAGCGGCTAGCACCAAAACAACATTGTTTTATCGCGGAAATATGGATTATTATGCAAAGAATCGGATCAGACTAACTGCTGCAGTTATAATCTGTACTGACACTAAATATGACTTCGTTAGAGTGAAGAGACAGAGTGAAACGTGTTGAAGTTAAATGTTAACAGACTTTGCATTACTCAGAATAAATCATGTTTAAAATGAACATGAGGTTCAGATTTGTATCAGCTTCATTCAGTTTAACATGTTCATACAATTTATTCTGTTATCTGACTCCAGATCTGACAGAAAGAAGAATTGCTTTTTACATTTGTTCACATCTGATTGGCTTAGATTTGGTTACATTGTCATTTAAAAAAAAAAGATAATTGTTGCAATGATTATTACAGAACAGTGCATTTGTATGTAACTTTTATTGGTATTTTTTACTTTTTAAAATGTTACTATAGGCCCCCGGGCATTTTCACATTGTCAAAGTTTGGACACCCTTGCTCTATCAAGTACATGAGGATTGCAAGCAAGCGAACAAGTTTAGTTAAATATAAATGTTTAGTCTAACAATTTTCTGTGATCTAACATTTATTAAATCAATGTTTCAAACACATAATTGAAGAATGTAATCTATAAACCAAATTAAGAAATCTAATTATTGCAAACTCACCTAGACGTGTCACACCGTCCCACATGATGGAAGATCCGACTCTGTAGAGTGTTGACCTCCTGGAAACTCAGAATTCAAGATTTTCCGACGTCACTCAAATCTTCTTAGAGCTCTTAGAAAAAAACCTTCTTCGTGGATCGTCGTGAATCAGTTGACTGACATCAAATAATAAATCATCCACTAAAAATAATTTAAGTATATTTACCTGTATTTATTTCTAGTTATTCATACAGTACTTTCACACTAGTAAACTGTTCGTTATGTACAGTGCCTTGCAAAAGTATTCATACCCCTTGGATGTTTCACCCTTTTGTTGCTTTTACACATGAAATCATGGTCGATATAACTATATAATTATATAATTTAACTCTTTGATGCACAACATGGGTTTCTGTGCTCTATCGTTTGATATCAACTTATTTTATGATTGAATATTCTAAATATTCTTTAAATATCTTGTTTTTGATAACAACAGATAATTATTTTCATTTTGCTTCACATAATTTAAAAGTTTTTGTATTATTACATAGCTAACTACTTGGCTAAGTAGCTTGCTAAGCTAACTACTTAGCCAAGAAGTTAGTTAAGTAGTAAGCTTAGCGAGCTACTTAGCTAAATACTTAGCCAAGAAGTTAGCTTAACAAGCTACTTAGCTAAAAAATGGATATGGCTCATTTTTCACCCATGTTGTGTATTAGATTAGTAGTGACAGAATAAGGGATTTTATTCAAAAATTAATCAGGGAAAACATAAAAATTAGGATGTATGATGATCAAAAACAAACTAATTGAGGAAAACCTGGAATACTGAATGATGAATTATTGCAAAGATATAGAAAATAAAAATTCTGTCGGGTCACTTTAGACCCATGTTGTGCATGTATCACTTGAAAAACATCAACTGTACTCAGGTGATCTCCATTTCACTAACTGTGACACTGCTGCATCAACTAGCTGGAACTTTGTTGAATTAGGTCAGTTACTTTAAAGGGGATGAATACTTATGCAATAATTTATTTTACCTTATAGATTTTTTATAAATTGATACTATTTTGTAAAAATCTGTTTTCACTTTGATATTAAAGAGGGGTTTTTTTGCAAATTCTTTTTAAAAAAGGCCAAATTATATCGACCATGATTTCATGTGTAAAAGCAACAAAAGGGTGAAACATCCAAGGGGGATGAATACTTTTGCAAGCCACTGTAAATTGATATGCTACCAGTGTGATTAGGAAGCTGGTAAAACTGATTTATTTCCTCTATTTTACATCATTTCAGTTTATACTGAAGGGGGAAGGATGTATTTGTAGTCTATGCTAATATTAAATGATTTGTATTAGGCTTGTGAATGGAATATGTTTACCATTGTAAAAGGGACATAAAAAATGTATAATGACATCTGAATCATATTAATCACAAGTTAATAATATAAATATATTATATATTATATATTGGATTGCATTTTGCTTGGATGACAACCTTAAAAGCACCAGTTTTGTTATATTTAACAAGGAGAGGAGATACACTTTTATCAGAGAATTTATAGTGAAATCGGGGACATGTAGTTCACACACTTCCACTAGGGGGCAGTGTTCAAGATTATACACAGATTGAGCAGGGGGCGGGGGGAAGGGGGCTAAGTCACACACATTTATACACAAAATCTAAAATATGTAATTTTTGGGGACAGTGCTGATTTTAAGACAGAAATGCATGTTGGAGCATGTAGGTAATGAATATAATGAAATCTAATTGGGGACGGTAAATTTTGTCCCCAATTGCAACGGCGACCCCAATCAACTGGTGTGTATTCCAAAAAATGTCCCCAATTTTAACTTAAGTCAACGCACACATGTGTGTGTGTGTGTGTGTGTATGTATGTGTGTTTGGTTTGAGGGGGCTTGCTTATAGTTATTTTCTTTGCTTGGAGAATCAGGCATCGGGCTTGTGGGAAGGGCCCTGGAGAATACCAGGCCATGGGTAGTGGTGTGTGTGTGTGTGTGTGTGTGTGTGTGTGTGTGTCTTCAGGCCCCTCACTGGCAAACAGATGGCACCAACACCACAGGTAGGGTCCAAATTTCTTCACATGCATCACCAAATACAATAGACACACACACACACACACACACACACACACTATCTGTATATATATATTTATCTATCTATATATATGTTTATTTTTAATGTTTGGGGTAAAGCATCTACATTTCCAGGCTCGTTTGCATATGTGTGTTTTTGCATTTATGAGCAGTCTTATCAGCATATCAAATCCTCTGTGAAAGTGTCCAGCTCTGGCCAAACGAAAGAAAACAGCATGTGATTAAGGAGGAGACTGTCCTCACGGATAATGCATCTGTGTGTATGTGTGCATTTACCTCCACAGTGAGAGCAGTAACAGTCGTTGAGTTGAGCGTTGGGTCCTGTTGGTGCTTCTTGTAAACCAGTTTATAATGGGAAATGATACCTTTGGGCTGTCCTGGTTCACTCCATTTCAGGTGGACTGAGTATGCACCTGTCAAAGTACATTGCACATGGGACCATTACAAAGATTCAATACAAGAACACTTTAACCATACCTGATTTCATGTGTCTTGGTAAACTCACCAGCAGGTGTGACAGTGGGAGGGGCCATGTCTTGTGGTTCTGCCTGTAATGTCTGAGCTAAAGTCCATAGGCTCATTACTGAGCCTTTGGAGTTGTAGGAGTGAAGTCTGTACTGGAAGTAACTGAATGGTTGGAGGGCAGGGCTTGCATCAAAAAATTCAAGCGGCCCGCTGGACCAGATAAAAATCAGCAGCTCCTCCTCTGTACCTAGTGGACGCCTAAAACAGAATAAATACTTGGATCAGCCATTCATGAAAATACAATTCAATATATTTACCAGACCACAAAACTTTACAGGTGTGTAGCTTATATCAAAATGAAGGCCAAGTTCACAGACAGGTGTGGTCTGAGCAATGTCTCCAGATGTAGGGTGTAGGAAGTAAAGAGGGGGCCATATACTTGAAAAATCAACACAGTATTATTTTTCATTATTTTCAAGTTTTGAAGATTTTTAAATTAAAGTCCTTTTGCACCTGTGCCATTATGTTTTTCATGTATTTGCAATACATTCAAAGTATATTTTAATAATGTTTCAATAAATGTGTAGTATGCAAGAATGCTTTTGTGTCTTGAAACTAGGCACTTTGTTAGGAATTAAAATAAAAAATGTAACATCACGTCTTAAACATTGTGTGTAAGTCCCTGGGTGATGCAAGCACCCTGATGTCTTGGTAAGCCCCTTTGTCTGTGATTATTTGGGTTTCAGGTGTGAGTGTGTGAGAGAGATTTTCCTATTTTATCCAAGTCCCTGTCTGCCTGTGTCTGATCATGCCAGGTGTGTGTGTGTGTGTGTGTGTGTGTGTGTGTGTGTGTGTGTGTGTGAACTGCTATGCTAATGTGTGTTTCCTGAGGACTTAAAGGGCTTAGTCTGGTCTGACCCTGCATACAGATCACACACTCATTGGTCAACAAGCAGACCACGACCTTCAGCATGCATTAATACACACACGCGCAGATGCACATGTGCGAGCGCGCACACACACACACACACACACACACACACACACACACACATATGAGGGGCATTTTATGCCAGTGAACTATACCAAAACATGTGTACAGCGCCTATGCGATGACATCAAACCTCTAACGTGCGCATGTAAATTCCATTCACTTTCAATGGACAGACGAGCGTCACGCAGACGTTGCACACGCATTGTTACGCATACGCCTACATGGCGGCTGCGTGACGGGTGAACTACGCCTCAAATATGTAACATGAAGTGACTGTTAAGTACAATTCTACATGAGCGTACAGACACACGCTGTGTAGTGTGTGTGGAAATCAAATAGCGATGGGTCATTCGTGCCGTGCCACTAGTGAACGTAACGGACGCTTGTGTGCACGCTCGTCTCAATGTACAAATAATTATTTACTTTATGATGACAATTTTTGAGTTTAACAGCCGCTTTGCTTCACAATTCAAGCAGTCCATGTATTACCAAGAGAGACCGATGAGACGGTTTAGGCTATTTCAAGTCTACACGTCCACACGTTAAGGCGTCTGAATCGTCGGCTTTAGGAGAATAACACACACGCCTGTAACACGTGTACGCCTGTAACAGTATATCAGGGACTGTACCATTGGAGGAAGAAGCTGTGCGCATTTACGCACAAGGTTCACTGGATCATCAGGACCTGACAGTTATTCATTTTCTATGTTCTGCAGCATATCTACACAACTGTTACACACAGTCTCAGGTTCATACAGGATTGTTTATAAGAAAGCAGAACTTATAGATGAACCCCAAGCCCTAACAGAGCTGTCAGGATATTTTTATTGCACAACTTCAGCACGGCAGAACCAATAGAGGCTGTTTCTTTACCGTTTCACCACTCAGATGATTCAGATGGACACTTAAAAGTGACATTACATTACTGAAATAATGCACCCCCGCTGCCATGAAAAAAATATTGGGGCCAGGGAAGTCACAGAGGTTTCACGTGCATAGCTACGATGATCAGTGATGATCAATCTTTAGTATGGTATTGTATTGAATATTTAAATATTATGTAAAAAATATGGCCATGAAATTACATGCTTATGTTTTTGGATATTTTAATGACACAAAACTGGTTCAGTTGAGATGATGTAAGTGCTACAGTGGGGCCTTATATTTATAAGAAAGTATGCCAAAGTTGCGCAGTCTCACCCAACAATTCAACCTTAATTAAATACACAAAGAGTCTGAGGCCTAAGTCAGTTATCATTGCAAAACAAGGTCACTAAAACAGTGACACTGTGACAGCTGTATGATGAGCATCATGTACAGCACTACACATCAAACAAGCAAGACTGGATGTCCCGATAGCTCAATGGTAGAGGGCATTCCACTCGGGCTGAGTCCTTGTTGCAGTGGACCTGGGTTCGAGTCTGGCCCGTGGTACCTTTGCTGCATGACTTCTCCTTTGACTCCCCTTTCCATTCTCGCTGTCACTACCTTATAAAGCATGAAAATGCCCCCTATGCCCCCAATCTATCTATGATTTGATATTGGCAAACATACACTGGAAAAAAAACAATATTTGTAATGAACTAAAAGCTGTAGGCCAATTCAGGAAAAAAATGACACAAAAATGAATGATAAATAATATGACACTATCCATTGATGGGGGAATTTGAAATAATGTTGCTGTGTCATATTGTCACAACGTCCATAGCACCAGGGCCTGAGGCAATATTTATGTGTATCTAATAGCCGTTGTCATGATGCATCATTGTTATAATTTTTACGACACCGTTTTTACACCACTGCAAAACATCTTGGTTAGGTGGTCACGGTGGGTGGTTGAGTGTGCGAAGCATGTCACTTTGATACCATCTCCAGTCAGTGTTGGCTTCTTATTTTCTTGACGGCAATCTTCCCCTTACCTCAAATAAGTAGTTGTAGTTGCCATAACATAAACATAGAGGGGGACAGATCAGAAAATGTTGATGGAGTGGTTATAATGGTACTTCACATACAATTATGTTGATTTTTTTTTGTCTTTTTCCTCCTTAGATCTCAACCCATTCTTTTTGGTACAAGGTGAATGTGCCTACAGTAAAATCATGAAGGTGTGTGTGATGAAGTGTTTCCAGAACCTTGTTGAATCCATGTCTCTAAAAGTTCCACAGGAAAAAAGGGGACCAGTACCGGTAAACATGACTTGCACTGAGCAATGTCTCAGTGTTCTGCACAGGTAAAGCAAATTGCAATGTTTGTATCCGTGTATATCTACATTATATATGAGCTGCATGTGTGTGTATGTTACCTGTATATATGGTAGGATGTGATAAGTCCATTTGGTTTTTGTGGGGGTGACCAGCGAATCTCCAGGACACCTGGTCCAGTTGCCATTACCGTAGGGGGCAGCAGACCTTCTGGAACAGCCTCTAAAGTCCGAACAAAGACACCTTCTCCTACTCCACACCCATCTACCAGAAGCAAAACAGGGGCAATTTGTCACAAAAAACAAACATTTCTAGATAAATAAGATATATTTGTTTCTTTTACATGAATGAAAAAAATACATTTTCTATATGGGTGGGAGCACTTGTGCTGAGACGAGCCCAAAAAGCAATGGCTGCACTATTTAGAAAAGCAAGGCTGATCAGACTATTCATTCAACAATAACACATGGTGAAACATGTTGGTAAAACTATTATTTCTTCTTTCTTCTTTACATATTTACCTTTTACTTGAAAAAAAAACATCCAAGTGAAAGCCAAACAAATGGTGGGAGAGGGGTTTCCTTACGGCACACAACTTTCTTATTAAGGACAGTAGATCTTTCAAACTGATATCTGCAGAAACAAATACTTGCCAATTTGACAGGCCTGCACTCTGATGAAGTAGCTGGTGAATGGCTCTAGGCCTGTCACAGTGAGGTGTTGGGCTTGGCCAGCATGATACATTATGGCTCTGTCACTTCCTGGATTTAACAGGATGTTGTAGTTGACAGGCTGGCGGCTGTTTAGCTGAGCTGTGGAAAAGAACTCAGAGATAGTAAATGATAAATGGACTGCATTTGTGTAGTGCTTTTCTAGTCATAGCAACCACTCAAAGCACTTTTACACTACAGATCATGATTCACCCATTGGCACACACACATTCATACACTGATGGCCAAGGCTGCCCTACAAAGTGCTCATCAGTAAGCAGTAAGTTTAACATTCACACACACTCAAACACCAATGGGATGGTCATCAGGAGCAATTTGGGGTTTAGTATCTTGCCTCAGGATACTTTGACATGTAGACTGCTGTGGCCAGGGATCGAACCACCGACCTTCAGATAAGTGGGCACTCTACCATCTGAACAACAGGATTCGATTATCACGATTATTATAGGGTTTTTTTGCCTCTTCATGGTCAGAAAAGCATTTTTAAAAACAGCAGGACAACGTTTTTGAAATTGCAATTTCAATCAAATTGCAAAAACAAAAAAGGCACTTGATTGAGACAATTTTATGTAATGCACCATGCTCTCACAACCAGGCAACAACACACACAAATGTATACATACACAAACACCCACACAGATACACACACACACACACACCTAGACTTTGTTAATATTCTCACCGAGGTTTTTCCATAATTCAGGCCAACTGTATTGTGATGGGTTATTCAACATTCATGAACTCTGGATATCTCGAGAACGAACTGATTACCAGACAAATGAAAGACTTCAATTATTCACCCCCCAACTCACATATGCACACATGCACCTACACACACACACATACACACACACCTCTGACTTCAACACATGGAGGCTTTTATATGAGCACATTTTGGTTGCGTTAACACACTTTCACACAGTCTTCAAACACACACACACACACTGGGGTCATAATGCATCTCCCTTTGATCAGTATGTTGCACAGCCATAGAGGTTTAATCATCACTGTGATATTTAAGTTCTATTATTTACAACCAATCAGCTGCTTTGCCATCCTCTATTTCAAGCACATGATGCCAACAATTACAGATGCACACATGTACACTAACATACAGCAAAAACCTTGCTCACACACACACACACACACACACACACACACACACACACACACACACACACACACACACACACACACACACACACACACACACACACACACACACACACACACCAAGTTGGAGGAATTGATCCTAGAGTAAATGTCTTTTTAATAGCCATACGTCAGTGCTTTGGCAGTCAATGTATGCATAACAAGACACAAACACACATGCATGTACATACACACCGATAGACACACTATCAGAGAGTCAGGCATGCACACATACACACACAAGTCGAAAGCACTCCAGATTCTAGGCTCAGGGAGTTAACCAAGCGTGAGAACCCAGCCGATATTTCCTCACCTTTAAAATCAACCTGTAATGACGATAGAATAGGCCTGCCTATGGAAATGTCTCCAGTGACGTGCACACACACAAATGCACACACTCACACCCACGTATAAAGATGCATGCATAAACACAGACACAAATATACAGAAACAAAATACACACACACACCCACACACATCAAAGTGAAGTGTCTTTGCTAGTTGGCCCTATAAGCGGTTTCTGAGATAGGAAATCAGCCTAATGAGAGAGTAATAGTCAATGATAGATGGGTTAGGGCAGACAATCACTGCCCCATAAGCATGAAACTCAGCCCTGAGTGTATGCTCATATAAACCTGTGTGTATGTGTGTGTGTCCAGGTCTTGAGAGGCCAGAAGGTGAATGGAAAACTACTCAAGGCTTTTGTTCCAGTCTGACCCCTCTCTCTGTCTCCTCATATCAGAAGGAAAAGCAGTTTGCACAGAGGGAAAACTTCTCAGATTAATATGGGGTTTACATATATTTTACTCTTTCTTGTAGAGATGAATCCAATGAATGTGGCAACCCCGTTTAGTGATGCTTAGTGTTTCTTAGATTATCGGAAAAATATTTAAGATAGAAACTTATTTCCTGGGAAATAACTGTGTGGTAAGATACTGCAGTGGAAAGAGACACTGGTTCATAGTCATTCAAGTCATTATTCCCAATTCATAGTTTTGTTTACTAATGTTCAGAAACACATCTAATGGTCAGGGTGCAAAATTAACCATATCCATCCATCCATCCATCCATCCATCCATCCATCCATCCATCCAGTTACTCACCAGGACGGGTCCAGGCAAGAGAGATTGAGTACGGGCCCGACACTGTCACACTGTGGGGAGGTTGGACCCCAGTGGGGCACGAGACTGGTGTTTGTATAACGTATTTGTCACTCACACCAGTCCCACCCCCTGTACTGGCCTCCAGCTCATATACATAACTGAAGAGATGGTGGGATATAGAAGAGGGGTGTGGAGAAAGCAGCAAAGAGATAGCAGACGAGGGACACAGAGAAATGAGGGATCAAGGTAGAAGGAAAGAATATGAAGAAAGAAAGTGTTAATGGTACAGCTTCACAGGAACAGTAGTAAAGGATATATGTCAGGACCGAGTCGGGATCAGGGCTAACACAATCAAATAATGACAGGTAATTGTATTAATATATTGCAAATACATGCTAAAATGTAAAATCTTCACACTTTCAATAGTTTATTAATCAGTTCTCTCAATTATGATGTAAACTGAAAATATAGGTTTTTAATGTTGACCTGAAATATATATTTGATGAAAACATATTTACTTGATTTAAATGACATCTACCAATACCAACCATACTCTCTCAAACTGACAATAGCAGAGCAGAACAGGGTTTATGCTGCTTTCAAGCTGAATTGTTTAACTGTGGAGAGTTATGGCTAATTATAACAGGAAAAAAATTTTGTTTCTTATCAGCAGCAAATCAGCTCAAGCTTACCACGTACATGTGACAATTTAATCTACATTGTTTGGTTCATTCTTGTACATTTTGTGAACTTACATACACTCAGAAAAGCTGTTCGTATTAAACTGGTGTAGAACCAGATTTAAATTAGCTCAGCTACAACATTATACTTTCAAGGAAGGTCAGTCCAGCTGTGCAAACACAGTGGTTCCACTTTTCTTCTCTGCATAGTTTTTCTGTATTTGAAAGAGTCTGATTTGCAGCAGTGTTGATGAAGATTATCCCCACAGGCTTGTTGGGATTGGTAAACAGGAAAAACTGAACCAAACTCTGTGTGATATATACATTGTATTGATGAAACGATAATAAATAAAGGCAAAAACTAAAAATTGAATTAAGCACAAGATAGTCCCCAGCCTTGCATGAACAGATGGTAATGCATTCTGTCACTTGTACTGTAGAATAAATTCTAAATCTTAAAAAAAGAAAGCACAGGGACAGTTCATGATGCATATAAAAAGGTTCAGACAAAAAAAGAATACATGTTAAAAGTGTAAATAAATATAACAATGACATTTTCCCAGATACCCCTTTCAAGTCTTAATATAATTACACAGGATCTGTGTCATTACATTAGAAAAATGAGGGGGGAAAAAGCATGCATTAGTTGTATCATCTCTGACAAAAATACTACATGACTTGCCTACTTGACTTTCTAGTTGTATTTAACTGATAGATTAAAACAACCACGAGAAAGACTCAACTGTATGTTTATTGTTTTATTGTCCGTGTGTGTAAGCTCATTCAATGACTGCACTTGAGGTCAATTTCTTCCTCTTCTTCCCTCTCTATCTTTCATTTCTCTTGCTGCCTTTCTCGCCCCACTCTCTACCTCTCTCGCCCATGACATCATAAGATAGATTTCCCTTTTAACAGCGTGTGGCTGGCTGGTGCTAAAGCCTACATTAGCTGTGTAAGTGGGCCACCATTTAACATTAAAAGCCTTTAATTTGCTATAAACTCTGGCACACATGCATTAATAGGCGCTGGTGTTGGGTTATTGTTCCTGCGCAGATCGTTTTAAACAGGAGGCCATTAGCACCTCTGCAGTGGGTTAGAACGCAGTCAGGGAAAGGTATTAAAACTACTTATATGTTCCTATCATAGACACACACAGAAAAACATAAATACATACACCTCACTGAGACACACCAACTGTGGCGAGGAGAGGTAGAAAGAGAGAGGGACAGAAATCATGAAGGAACAGAGTGAAGCAGAGCCTGAGTGTGATGGAGAGAGAGAATTGTATCATGGCATAAGGTTTCAGTGGGAGAATGAATTTCAACACTTCATCACTGGAAGATATTTACTTAAATGTAAACACCGCCTGGGGATATCAAAAGTAAAATGGTGTGTGTGTGTGTGTGTGTGTGGTCGGTAATCGGTGAGTGGGGCATTTGCATCTGTTTGGCTGTGGGTGTGTGTGTGTGTGTGTGTGTGTCCTGTGGGGCCAGCCAGAGGGAATAGGTTAATTCTCTCGTCATCTTAGACACTTCCTGGGCTGCTGAAGCAAAGTGACAGCTAATCAACATTGTCATAAATAATCAATGGCCACTTTGAGCAGTCTCACGCACAGACACATGCGCACACAGAAAGGCACACGTGGGTACACACTCACACATGCGGGCGAAAACACACACAAGACTGCCTGGATAATGGGGCCGGTGCTCCCTGTGTAATTCTGGGCACAGGACTAAATTGGGAAAAGAAGGGAAGGAGGAAGGGAATAAGGTAAGAGGGAAAAGGATGGGAGGGGATGGAGGGAGGGAGGGAGGAAAGAGAAGTGAATAGGAAGCGAGACAAGTGATGAGAAGCGAACGCTCGGGACGGGAATGCCTTCTGGCAGACTATCTGGAATTAGGGAAAATTAAACGTCACACACATACAGTCCTATCTTCTTTCTTCCTTCCTTTCTCTTCCTCTTTCACACACACACACATAGAGGAGATTGGAGTACTGCAGGGTGTTATCCCAAGAATTCTATTTGGGGTAAGGAGAAATAGTCTCTGGAGAGAGTGGGCCAAGGAGAGAGAGAGAGAGAGAGAGAGAGAGAGAGACAGGAGAGGAGAGGAGAGGGGGGTATCATTTAACACTCCCATAATTAAAACAGAAAATCCATCTTGGAAAAAAAGACACGGATTAATAAAGGTTAAATGAAAATAAACAGATAAATAAATTCTCCGCTCCACTGCTGTCTGTAAGCAAAAGCCAAATCTGATTTGTGTTTTAATGTGTGTGCGTGTGTGTGCGGTAATGTTTGCGTCTGTCATTGGCGTGTCAAATATTTGCTCATTAAATGACACAAACAGACATATACAGAGTGCAGTCCTGAGAGAGAGACATGGATGGGACGATAGGAGAGCTTTTAAAACACGGTGACCCTGATATAAACACGCATACTCTCAAATGGGGGAATTTTCGGAATTAAAGGGATGATTAATTATGAAGCTACAAGTGAAGTGTGTTTATGTATGTGTGACGTCCACATATGTGCACACACTTGCATTCATGTGAGTGTAAAGCGTGTGAGTGCATGCTCTTTACCTGCGGTTTGGCAGGAGTCCAGTGTCACTATAATTCTGGTCACGGTGGTCTCCAGTAAAAACAGTATGACCGTCTCTGTTCAGTCTGTACTGGGAGATGTGTCCAATAGGCTGATCCCAGTACAGCTCCACTGCAGATGTGTTTATTATCAGATGTCTGGGGTTTGACCATACACCTGAGAAGAAGGGGAGGAAGTGAGTGTTTTACACATTGAGTGGCACTCATCATTAATTTCTATTAATTTCAAAGAAATTAAAAGTAAGGAGCATCATCTCATGTACACAAACACGACTTCTCTTGTGAAAGACCAAATCTAAAAGATTGTTTTTTCGTTAACTAAGGACACTTATAGTCACTATGTCGTTAAATAGTGCCTGAGAATAATGATTTTTATTTGGATGAGAATGTAGATTATCAACTTATTCAGGCACGGTTGAATTATTACAATGTTGGAGAAGGAGGGACATTTTTCTTATGTGCTTATAATGAAACCAGGAGGTAACAAAACATAGGACAGGTAGACACAGTGTGATTGTAATGTATAATTTCATTCATTAAAATGAAAAAGAGGACAGTTTATAATATTATAGTGGAGACTCAGACACAAGGGTTCGTGTGGGGAATGGTGGGAAACAGGAGCCTGAAAGAAGAGTGAATAAAGACATTATATATGTAGAAAAGAAGTCAAAAGATGGGTATGCAATGTAAACAGGGGGGTGAAAAAGCTGCACAAAAGGAAAGAATGAGATTGAAGGGAAAAGAAATAGGAGAAATACTGAAACCTCGGAGCAAAGAAAATAGATCAAGAAAGAGACAAGAGAGACAGAGAGGTGGTAAGGGAAGATGAGGAAAAGAGAAGTGGATGAAGAGAGGAAAAATTATCCTGTTTGAAGTTCTTTAATAAATAAAAATCCATGACGGCATTTTATTCAAGCAACAAAATAAGTCTTCATTCCGAGAGAAAGGTGAAGGGTAGTGTGGTACAGAGAGACCACAAAAGGATGAGAGAGGGGGAGGATTCAAAAAAGGAGAGCAGTGGGAGGAGAAAAGAGAAGTGAGAGGAGCGGAGAGGAAAATGAGAAGAACTATTGGAAAGATCAGTAAGGAGGACGCAGACAAAGGAAAATGAAAACAATTTAAAAAATGCAAGAGATATTGTTAAATTTCAGTATTTATCAAAATGATAATATTTTAATGAAAACAAGCTTTTAAAATAATCTATTATACATTTTGAACAATTCTAAAAAAATGTGTTGCCAGTATGTCAAGAAAAAACTAAAATATATTAACAAATTAGACATTATTTTAAACTGACATTAGCAATACATTATTGTGAAAAAATGTATCCCAGTTTCCTGCCATTTTTCTGAAACTGACAATTATAAGAATTTTGTGGAATCAGATTAACCATTTTATCTTTAAATAAATGTCAATGCATGAAATCAAACCTCAGCTTTTAAATTCAGTGTGCGTATGTGTTTATGTGTGTACCTGCAGGGGCAGCTTGCAGGGTGCGTCCTGTGGAAGGTAGGCTGGCTCCACATCCGGCAGCTGTGCAGGCCACCAGCACAAAACTGTAGTCTGTGTACGGCTGCAAACCTGTAGCACACAAATACGTATACATATATGATAAATCAATCACAAACTATGTCCAGTTTTTTTATTATTATTCCTAAAACAATAAACTGTGACAGAGGAATGTACAGGACAAAGGGGTTAAAGAGGGAGAAAAACAGCTAAATAAAATAGGTGAAAAGTAAAAGAGAGAGAGAAAAGCTTGCCCGGCCCGTATCACAAGCTCCCTTCCCAACCGTTTTCTCTCTCTCTCTCTCTCTCTTTCTCTCCATTTCACTCTCCCTCCCTCTGTTCTTTCCACACTCTCTCAACGGATGGATCCATATCTGTCGGTGTTAAATTATGCATGCCATAACTCAATAATGAAACAACGTAAAGATGGGCAGCCGCGGAACTGACATGGGATAGGACCGGTCCAACGCTGTAATGTCATCAGCTTTTGATCTATGATAATTATGATACCTCGGTATGCGTTTAGGCTACAGCGTCCAGACATGATTTATTTATAGGCACCCGCTATGCAGTCCACGAGAAATCACATAGCGACTGAGTGGTCCTTTAACTGTAACCACATGAAATCAGTGTTTGGTGTTATATTGAACATTTTATAGGACGACTTAAATACAGGAAGTTGCTAAAAAAATCATAAACAAAGTTATCCTCAAGTTAGAACCACTTTGCTGTGATTGAAAGCCTTAGTTTCCTTCTGATGTATTTTCTGCCTGCTTCTTGATGTACGGAGGATGGAGGAGGATGAATGGATGGATGCAAATCCTTAATGTTGTCATGGGGGTTGACTGGATGTTTTATGGTCATTCACTTAGCTGACAGCATACAACAGCTAACAAATCACATTGAAGGGAAAATGAAAGAAGTAAAATGACTTTATTTCAAAAGGATGAATGCAAAAACCAGCTTTGGCATTGCATAATACAGTGTGTTGAATTTTTTTATTTCTGCATTAAATCTACACTATTTTAGGTGAAGTAAGACATATTTTACAACATTAATGATTTCTGATATATTAGATAAATATGTTTTTAAAGAACTATGAATATTTTTTATTATAATATGAATTCAAATGTTTTAATTCTGTGAAAAAAGCAAATACAAAGAAATCTCTTTCTCCTTCTGTATGTTTAGTATTGAAGTAGACAGTATGGGACTCTTAACTATCATACGTGTGATATAATTTAATGTCACTGATATTACAAATTAGTTATCACACCTATAATTTTGTGAAAAGTTTTACAACATGTAAAATAATATATTTTGTCATATAATTGATTTAATAATCTAAATTTTCATTTATTGGTGCTTCCAACTGTGTAGGTTTGGAAGCTGAAGGAAAGAGGGACACCCCATTGTGTGTCTCAGCTGCTATATGCATGCCGGTACCCATCCTGTGTTGACGACATACGGTAGAGAACATCCAACACACACACAAACACACACACACACACACACACGTGCGCACACACACAGAGTCGAATGCACAGCGGAGTGCTTCACCACGGTTTCCTCACGTCTCTTTTTCTACTGCTTAGCCTGCTTAACATGCCTCGCAGCCTGCCACGCTTAACCCAACCTCTGATCAATGTGTGTGTGTTTCTGAGTGTGCATTTGTATGTGTGCACAAATGTTGCCCTGTGTTTGGGTTAAATAAAGGAAATCTGCCAGCCATACAAAAGTACCAGGGCTAAAGCGTAAGTCTCTGTTACACTATTTAACTGTGCAACTAAGCGTGTGTATATGCTTGTGTGCACTCCAGCATAGTAAATGATATCTACACGGCAAGTGATGTCATTTGTTGCAACACTGAATAAAGCAGTAACCCTTCACTACATTTTCCTACATGTTGAGAGACAAACAGAGTGTCCCTACGGGTGTCGGAATGGGGCTGGAAACTTTATGGGGCAATGAAAACATGTGAATTGATTAACAAGAATTTGAAAATTATGTGAAATCTGTGTGCATAAACATAATATGCAAAATGCTTTAAAGTATTATGCTTCAGCTTAAACTTTGGTCAGGAAGCAGAGTGGACTGAGAACATGCACGCACAAGTTGAGTGAAAGGAGCAAACAGTCCAAAACTAAAAGAAATGCAAGGGCAAAAGCATGGCTGAAAGCCACCTAATTCTCCAAACACTCTGTCTCATGCTTTTTCACATATAAACAAAAACAGACACAAATACACTTCTAATTCAGCACGTGTAGATGCATTCATCTTTGATGTTTTTTGGTGTGCTTCAAATACCTTTACCCTCAGCCTGAAGAGGGCAGTGTTGGTCTGCTGAAGAAACAACACCAAGTCTACCATAGTGTGTGTGTGTGTGTGTGTGTGTGTGTGTGTGTGTGAGTGTGTGCATACCTGTATGTGCATGTAGCAGTGCACACACGTGTGCTTATGTGCTTGATTATGGAAAAACAGAGGAAGCTTCAATCATTTTAAAAGTGATCACCGGGAAGTGAAAAACGGGTGGAGAGGCGTTTTGATGTGAGCAGCCATCGGCTCACTAACACAGAGTGAGACAAGGCTGTAACTGTCATAGTGAGAGCTGGACACAGCAGAGATCATGTGTGTTTGTTTGTGCAAGACAGAGAGAAAAACAGAGAGAGAGACTTTGGCAGCAAGACAGAGTAAAGAGTTGAAGCTTACATTCAAGTTAAAAGTCAAAGAGAGAGGCCGTGCATATGAGGAAGAGAACAAACAACAGACCGGATTGTGAGACTGTTGTTGTGGATTTCTCTTGTGTGTGTGTGTGTGTGTGTGTGTGTGTGTGTGTATGTGTGTGCGTGCGTGTGTGTTGCAGTAAAAAAAAAAACTGATTTAAAACTGCATTTTATTGACAGGTTGCCGATCCTTGTTTGCATTAGAGAATATGATAGGATGATGGGCACAGGCCGCAATGCCATACCAGATACCTGATACACCACAAAGACAGAGAGAGGGAGAGAGAGAGAGAGAGAGAGACAGAGAGAGAGACAGAGAGAGGGGTTGAGAAAGAGAGGATGGAGAGAAGATGGGAAAGCCAGGCAGGAGAATATGAGGAGAACAAATGTGAGGACAGCTGAGAAAGACAAGAATGGCTGAATGGAGAGATAAGGGAAAGAAAAGAAAGAGAGGAGTGGTACAATGAAGGGTAAGGCAGGGGAGGAAGTAGAAATACAGAGGAAAAAAAGAAACAGAAGGTGAGAAAAACAAAAATTGCTTTATTTGCATGAGAAACAGAAAGAACAGATGATGCATCATGAAGCAAGACTAGAAAGAAAAAAGACAGAAACAGAGAAAGAGAGAGAGAGAGAGAGGGAGAGGGAGGGAGAGAGAGAGAGAGGGAGAGAGAGAGAGAGAGAGAGAGAGAGAGAGAGAGAGAGAGAGAGAGAGAGAGAGAGAGAGAGAGAGAGAGGAGAGCTTTGATAACACCTCTCCTAAATAATTAAGAGTTTGACTTCCTGTCTGTGGCTCCCTAATGCAGAGACCGTCTGGGATGGAACAATGAGATCAGGTTCACAAACACACACACACACACACACACACACACACACACACACACACACACACACACAATTCATGCAAGTAAAAGTTGTTGTGCAGTATATATGCCAAAAAATGCACAATGTTAACACACACACACACACACACACACACACACACACACACACACACACACACACACAGATCCAGTGTGAAAGACAAGGCCAGGAAGTTGACAGGGAACGAGGTATGCATTTGTCGCCTTGGAGGAATCTCTACTTTTTTTTTCATATACATATTTTCAAATGTATTGCAAAAGTTAAATGCATCTTGATAGCTCTTTCTGTGCTTTTTTCATTGTTGTACTAATATTATAATACAATTAAATTTAATATTAATATTGTCACCTGAAAGGAAAAAAAGCAATCCATGATTGTAGAAAAAAGTAACTTAGATCAGACGCTGAATTCAAACTTCCGCCGTCCGGACTCGTAGACTTAATTTGTCAGCTCTGTGACGTGTTCATCACGTCAAGTCTGCAAGGTCGTGAGACTGCAAAGTCACTGATAGATAGGCCTCGAGTCTGTTTCACTCGCTTCTGTGGAAAGGTTCAAGCAACAACTACAATCATATAAAAGGTGCTCCCTTCTGCCTGGTTAGGTCTGCACCACAGTCAGGCTCTCTGGAAGTCTTCAGAAAGACTGCTTAAAGTCCCTTGTGGAGTGGATTTGGACAACATTTGCAGATTGTCCCAGAAGGTGTCTGGACATTTTGATTCGGCCTAAACTGGGTAACATGCGGATTCACAACATCTCAGAGAACATCCTTCAGTATTAACAAGCTTCCTAAACGTTATATACAGAAGTCATGGAGCTAGGATTTGGTTGTTAACTAGTTAATGAAGGGCTCATTCCATATACTAAAACACTTTTAGACACTTTTCATGAAAGACAGATTCAGGATTGATATATGAAAGGAAAAGTTCCTGTCTATCTCCTCTCCTCCTTTCCATGTCTACATGCCTGTACCTATAGCACAGACCAATCAGAGCAGGCACTACGGGGAAACGCATTAATAAATAAAAGAACATACTCTATTCCCTGCTGTTTTGAATTAATAATGAGCCTACAAAAGACCAATTAAACACATGATTAATGCCATAATCTATATAATTGCAGGCAATAATTCATTGTGAGCTAATGATAGCAATACTTAATATCGATTCACATGGGGTGTCTTTGTACAGTAGTGCTTAATTCTTTCTATGAAGTGTCACTTTCCAGAACTGCTAAAAATGCTATTAATAAGAGTCTATTTCTTGCTTTTCCTAAGGCAATTCATTGATTAACAGGAAATGGTAGAAAACACGAATGTGTTTTTATAATTTTAGATTCTGGCATCATAACTGCAGCTACTTGCCTTGGGAGTTTTTATTCTAAGAGAGTAACAACACTATCTGTAACATTAACATTGATTTAACCACTACAGAGGAAATGATTCAGCACTTATTGAAGCTTTACTGTTAACTATTAAGGGAGAAGTGACAAAATTCTATTCGTATGTGGGTAGCATTAGAGATGTGTTTTTTGTTGGCTTGTGAGATATGAAACTTTTTTTGGACTGAGACAAACCACAAATGAGTTCTTATATCTAAGGATTTTTTTAAAATCTTCATCATACAGAAACAGTACTCTCAGTTTAAATGACCATTTGAACTGTTTCATAATTTCAAATAATAGTACTAATATAAATATTGATTATTGTTATTATTATTAGTAAATTAATAATATAATACAACAATTTAATTAAGTTGTCTCCCTCGCAGACTAAAGTGATTTTGATAGAAAATACCTTTCAAGATATTTATCAGGTCAAATAAGTTACAACACAGCAAGAGTGTTCTAAAATCGACATTTTTGTAGCTAAATAAAGCACATTTCTCCAGTTTCTGTGGTTTGAGTAAGTGAGCTCTATGAGCGTCTGTCCTCTGACAGCAGTAAAAATCATCAAAGAGATGCAGAGAAGATGAATAATGGTGTATTAAACATTGAGGATGAGGGAGTAGTACAGCAATTATTCCTGTTCATATTTCACTGAAAACATTTATATATATACATATATATCTCCAGTCATTTTTTCATCTGCCCGGTCCTTCTTTCTCTTCTTCAGAGAGACCTCGACAGACCAAGGCATGTCTTATCTTGCATTGTTTAAGTTCCAACTTTAGTGTGGATTTTTCCCAATCTTGCAATGTTTACAAAGAGTGAAAAATAATTTGTGTATCTGCTCCAAAATGGAATTCATATTAAGTATAAATGAAATAGTATTCATGTATTTTAATCATATTAATTCAACCTACATAAAATTAGGAGAATGAGCAGATAAGAAAGAGAGAATGAAAAACAAAGCCCTTTTTTTCAGTTAATAAACATATATAGTCAAGTTGCTCTGAGCTGATATGCAGCAGAAGAGATTACAACATTTTTTTTTAAATTAATCTTTAGTAGATAATATAAAGTTGATCCATTTCTGATCCATTTAATGTAAAACATTGTGATTCAGTATGTTTGATGTAAACAAAACAAAAACAGGACTGTAATACGTTACACAGGAAGCTATACATGTATCGTTACAAAGACAGCTGAAATGTGAAGGAACAAGAGCGAGTGAGAGCGAGATAAAGGGGGAGAGAGAGATGCCCCCAGTAGTGGTTTTGGCTGAATATGCAGGGTTTTCCAGTGTCTCACTGGGGGACGGGGGAATTTCACACACGCATGCTGGTTGCTTACACTGGCACATGGGGCTGGTACAGTATTACAGCACATTACCATCTCTATTTGGCATTGTTTGCTTTGCCTCATGCCTACACATACAAACACACATGCTCGTACGCACACAACTCCTGACCATACAAGCCAACCACAGGCACCATGGGAATAGTCTATTGGCTACTGGCAAAGCTGATGCCTGGTCTGAATCCAAGACAGAGCAGAGAGCAGAGTTGTGAAGAGAAAATGCCACTGAACTTCAGCTTCAAAAGACGCCATTTACTTGGTTCTTACACATAAAAAAATTATGAAAAAATAAAATCAACTTTTAAACACTTGAAATGTGTAATTCTGAAGTCAATATAACTATTTTTTTTACCAGTAGTAGGTAAGTATGTCTACTTTGATTATATCCTGTTGGTATTTCTCTGTTGTGTCTAAAATGTTCAGTTTTTATACAGACAACAAATGTTTCTTTGCAATGCTTTATGCAGGTGTTCGTGTCTGCGTGTGTGTGTGTGTGTTGTGACTGATGGCAGGGGGCCAGCAAGACAGCTCTTCCTCAGGGTAGATAAAACAAGACCCACAAATCACCCGGTCCTGACACTACGATGTTTGTGTGCAGATGTACAATATTCAGACAAGCCAACACTTTTATTTGCCTGTGTGTACTTGCTGTATTTTTTGAATGTGTTGTTAGAACACTGGGGCTCAATCTGCTTTTGTTGTGTTGTACTTTTCTCATGTGTGTTTGAGTGTGCGTCCAAGCTTTCTGTTTCTTTTGTGTGTGTTCCTGTGAGTGTGTTTGTGTCTGTGTAAGAGGCTGGGTCAGAGACAGTGTGGCGGGAATCAGGTGTAAATCTAGTCATTAGATGGCTTCCAGAAACAAGCATACATAAATAAATGCATGACAAAGGAAAAAAAAGAAAAGGGGGAGGAGTGAAGAGATAAGCAAATAAGAAGACATGGAGGAGAAGAAAAGGAGAATAATCTGGAGTTCCTGGAGTGTAGGATGAGGAGGCAAGAAGTGAGAGGTGCACAACAGGAGGAGGGGAGGAAAAAGAGAGAAATAAGGCTACAAGAGGAGGAGAGGAGAGAACAGGAACATGAGGCAGGAGAAAGGACAGGAACAGATGAAAGGTGATGCATTTGATAATTGGAGAATCTTACCAGTCACAGTATAATTTCTGGGCCCATCGATGTGTGTAAATATGGTTCCAACACCAGTCTGGTTCAGGTGGTACCGCTGTATGATTCCATTGGGATGAATTGGTTCAGACCAGCTCACATGGAGGGAGGATGGGTTTAAAGCTGTGAGGACTGGAGGCTGCAAGCCCTCTGGGACTCCCTGGACTGTCACTGCCACCACCTAAACACACACATGGACGTGGACATACACACAAAGAGAGGAAAACACACACAAAACTATGAAATATAAAAAGTAACACATATTTTTTTATATTTTACAGAATGTAAAATATGCAGATAACAGATGGACTACTGCTGCAACCATTTATGAATGTAATTAACATGATCACAATGCAATAAAAATGCATTGAAATCCAGGGTCTAAGGTAATAAAGACCTAGGTGAAGACAGAAAGACATTTGCTGCTGACTTAATTTATTTCTTTAAAAAAAATAAGCCACACATTTTATTTTGTTTTAGCTGCTGCCGAATTAATAAATAATGAAACCAAAACACAGTCTATACACAACCTGCATCATGGAAAAACATGGTCTATGGCACCTTAAGGAGCTGTTGTATTTGTCTAACATAGTGAATGTACTATAACCATATTTTAAAGGGATTATTCTGATTATATGAGGTTTGATAGTACGAGATACTCATCCAGAGTCAGTGTATTACCTACAGTAGATGACAGTCGGCACACCACCAGTTTGGAGAAACAGGCAGGAGTACCGGCACAGAAGCTAAACAATGTGCTGCTGTGGACAGGGGCAGCATTATAACATATTTTAGCATATGTACAGTATATTTAAAAATGTTCACAACTTTACCTTGCTGCCAAGACAGCCCTGATGTAGTATACACAGCAGGAATTAAAGGTGTTCTGTTTAGGAATTGCTGGTCTACCACTGTCGCAATTGGCTGAATCCGAACTAACCCTTTAAACATTAACGTCACACACACAAAAAAACAAACAAAGCGATCGCGGCATTTGTAGACCAGCAACTCTTGCGTTGGGCAAGGCAAAATAAATGGTATTGTAGGTGGAGTCTGGTGGCTTTGAACAGAGCAAAGAAAATGACTGCAGTCCCCCATACGTAAAAAAACATGTTAAAATGGTCAAAATATTCTAAATATTGCATACACTTAGACAAATTCAAAATTGTACGCCATCTACTGTAGGTCATACACTGACCATTATCCCATAACACCAAAAATGTCTGACTATATGTACAATCTGCAGACACCACAACATTTAAACACAATACTATATTTTTCACCTAGAATCAACTGACCTAAAGGGAAGGCCCATGTAAATATTGTCAATATGTGTAAAAAGTGGTTGAATGCAAAGGTCGTGTTTTACAGTGCGGTATATGTTGATTTTTAGCAATTTTGCCTCAAGCAGCATACCGGTGGGAGAATACTGGAGACTAAGAGTTTGTTGCCTATCTCTTCAGAAAGCTATTCATTGTCATGGCAACATGGATATTAAGCCTTATTTAACATTTCTGTATGACAAAGAAACCAACCGAAAGATGCAATGCAAAAAAAGACTGCTATTTAGTACAGTGTTGTGAGTGACCATCTTATTGTATATTCCTTGTGTAGTATCTGTGAGCCCCTGTGAACGCTGGGTGAATGTGGAGACCACAGAATCACTGGGCAATCTGCTGCTAATGGCAACAGGGATATCCTGCCTTAATAGACTGTCACTAGCACTTCCCCCACCTGTCCCACACAATGCTATGCAATTAGAAGACTGCTACTACAGCTAAGGAGACACACACGCACATGCACACACATAAACACACACGCTTGTGCATGCAGGTTCATGCAGGTATATGCATGCAAACACAAAAAGAAAGTAAAATAGGGCAGAGAAGGGATGTTATAGGATGATCAGTGAGTGCTTCAGTGTGCTGTTAACATTTTGCTCAAATGTAAAGAAAATGAAAGCCATAACACCACATGCAGTATGTAAGTGTACCTGAAAACTTAAAATAAAGTTTGCTTAACTTTGCTTTGGTGGACAGCTTAAACACACAATATGTAATTGTCTGCTGCTCAATCAAACAACAACAAAACAGAGTTTGGTGGTGTTGTGAAGTTGCACGGGTCAAGGGAGTTGTTGTCTTCACCACAATTGTTGTAATTGTGGTAAGCTTTTTCTTTCTTTTCTTCTTTTTTTCGGGCATTTTTTTGCTTTATTGAAAGTGATAGATTGAAAGGGGGTGATAGAGGGGAAGACATGCGGCAAAGGGAGCTCAGGCTGGATTCGAACCCGGCTCCGCCGCAGCAAAAACTCATGGTAAGCGCTCTACCAGTGTGAGCCACGGGACGCCCCTGGTAAGCTTTTTCTGGTTAGGATTCCTTCAGTGTTCATTGTTTAGCTTAATTATCCGCAAAGGTCTCCTCCATTAAAACCAGTAAAAACGCTGAATAAAGCATGAATTGGAAAAACACTGATTTTTTTGCATGAAACTCGTGTTAAAAATCAGTGTTTTTCCAATGTTCAATGGACAAAGTGTCCTGTTGGGGGTGTGAGCCAGGCTGCTGCCAATGTTTGCTCAGCTTGGTTCTCTAATAACCCTGACTTATGATCCACATGACTAAAATGTAATGCTGATGCAAAGGAAATATGATGCCATTGACAGGCAACCAAATGAAATGGACCATTTGAGATAATGCAAGTACGCAACTCCACCAAATATATTCTTTAGGTCTAGTTAGATGAAAAGTTACATATTATACCTTTAACTTTGACCTACAGGAACTAGGAGCTAGAGTACATTGATACAGACATTACATTCAAATGGGGAGGAACTGATGAGACAGAAGCACCTAGGCATTTCAAGTTCTCTTTGAGGTGCATCTAAGTCACTAGTGATGCTACCTGTCTCTATTTAAACTTGTTTGAAGTGATTGATTAATTCTGCTTATTGATGAGTTACACATAATGTGAACATTACATTGAATTATAAATAGCTCAGAAAAATACAACGTTAAAAACACACTTTACACTTCACTCACACGTAATAAAAAGCTGCAGGCATGAAAGCATGCCTCACTAGGACACTCTTCATCCAACCCATTTTTCTGTACACAAAGGAATGGAAACTTGGAAGGACGGAAGGAAATTGGGATTGTGAGAGACAGATAGAAAAGAGAGAAGGGGGAATGGTGGACACCAAATGACAGTTGTTGTAAAAGAAGAACTGGTGTTTGGACAGTGGAAAGGAGCGAGGATGAGAGCAGTTAGGAGAGAAAAGAGACAAGAGTTGGGAGAAACTGAAGAGTGTGGCGTTAGGATCAGGGGAATGACAGGAGACAAATAGCAGAGAGAACAGGACAAAAGGATTCGAAGACAGAGGAGGACCAATCGCTCTTCCTCCCTCTCTAAGTGACCAACCGTATTAGATCAGCACCTTCTGTTGTCACAGCAGGTGTGCGTTTGTGTGTGCCTGTGTTTGTTTGTCTGTGCCTGTGTGTGTGTATGTGAGGGGACTGATGCCAGGTAATTGCAGTGGTGTATTAGGTTAGCCCAAGTTATCCCATAATTGGGACTGTTTGGCCAATTTTCACTGGTGTACAAACTAATCCAACTCACTCCCTTTCCACCCTCTGCTGGGAGAGTGTGTGCTTGTTTGTGTGAACATATGTATGTGTTTGTGTGTGTGTGAGAGAGAGAGAGAGAGAGAGGGAGGAAGAAAGAGATTGAATTTGTGGTGTAACTGCGTATGGCTTTAGGATGTATGTGCATGTTCTCCTGGTCATGTAGTTTTCAGCTGGAAACAAATTCCGGGCCGGGATGTAATAGGAGCCTGTATCATAGAGAAGTGTTTTTGCTATGAGAGGTCAACCTGGTGCATCATTCACATGATGATGTTGGAGTTAGATTTTGTTAGATTTGTGCAATTCAGGTGTGTATACAAACACAAACACAAACACAAATACCCTCTGAGAAAAAAACTTTTGTGGGGAGACATAACAGTCAAAATAAATCAATGTCAGAGTTTAACAGTGTCAATCTACCTGCTTTGAATAAAACTATTAAGTAACTTACTGTATAAGAAACAATTTCTCATTATGTCCTCCAGGATGTTACAATTTTATTGTTCAGCATAGTGAAAATCAGAGTGACAACACACAACAGGAAATAATTCCTGAATTCCTATTCCTAATCCTACCAGCCCTACTGAGAATCAACAGCCAATTCAGCTCAAAGCAGCTTTCATCTGCAGCTTTAGGCTTATTCAGTTCATTGTTTTTGTCCTTAACAGCTCCTCATTCTTTGTTTTCAGCAAACAAGCTCAGGCCAGGAGCTACCCGACCTAGTGTACACTGTCCAGTGGAAGGTGGTTGAGAATTTCACAATTAGTCCGTAATAGCTTCATTCAGAATTAGGGAGAATTTGAACAAAAAATTAAATGAGCCAAAGAACCATGATTAAATGTAATGTATTTTGTTGAATGTCTTTTTAGATGTCCAGCAGGTATGGTTTACATTTGGGGTGGTGGTGACTTTGATTCAATAGCCGCTATCAGTGGCATCTTTGGAGAGAGGTATTGTGTGTTTGAGCTGGATGGTACATGCCATGAAGAAGATGCTGGAGGCAAGATATTTTGGAGACAAAGACTGATAAAGCAGTTGTCTCACACACCACCATGAACCGTAGATACACCTTGGCTGCCTGGACCAACGGAATTACACCTGAGCGGTGTTCAGAGGAGTTGCTCGTTCTGAATGGCCAGGTGCTGAGTAAACCACACACAACACCAGATAGGAGAGATTACACTCATCCAGGGAAATTCAGTTAAAATCTTCTACGTCCAATACATCAAAGAAGGAGGCACTAGATTACAGGCTTCCTGGCCTTAGATATTAGAATTTACCCAAGGAGTGTAAAAGGATATTAATCATTTAGGGGCGGCTGTGGCTCAGTTGGTAGAGCGGTCACCCATTGACCGGATGGTCGGTGGTTTGATCCCTGACTGACTTTGTGGGTATGGGAGCCAAGCAAAGGTGACATTAGGATGATTAGGACATGTGGAAAAAGACAATAAAACAATAACAGAATCACTATGAACATATTGGGAAAGCCAACACATTCTTATTTACCTCTCAGGCCATTACCACTCCTTCCCATATCATTGCCCTTCATCCATGTATCCATATTTCACAGATGTCATCATTCTCTACAGCAATCATTTATTGTAAACAATAATCCATCCATCCATCATCTATTTATCTCACCAACCCCTTAACAACCTGTTTCAACCAACTCTTCTGCCATCTCACCCCCCCTGTCCATCCACCCCTCCAGTGACACATCTACAGGCTTCATCTTTACGTAAGAACGTGCTCATCAAAATGATGAGATGTTAAATTAGCTTTTTAAAAAAAAAAAGCCAGAAAGACAGTTTTCAACGGGAGCTTTCATCACTCCTAAGCCGGAGAAATTAATTGTTGTGGTGATATCAGCTCTGCTACAGCCAGAGAGATAGCAGGGGGGAGTTCTGTGTGAAGCTATTATGGACGCTATCACAAACATCAGGTAGGCTCAGCAAATCCACAGCCTCGCATACAGAGGGAGAGCGGAAACAAGGCTAAATAAAAACTTGTTCCGACATGGAACACCATCACACTCTGTAATTTCTCAACAACAAAGGTCAGACGCAGGTCTAAAATTTGTAAAATATCACTTGCAGAACGACTGAGCACCTGAAATATGATGTAAACAATGTCTAGAAAACGGCATCTGAGCAGCCTTTTACGAGAGGGTTAAAGGGCATTTAGCTGAAAGGCCACTGGCCAAACAATGGATCAGATGAGCAACCAACTGCGGAAGACCAAAGCTTCAAGGTTGCTGTTGTAAGTTTACGGAACCAAACAGGAAAAGTAATCTTTGCACACTTATATTTAGACAGTTAGGAGGTTCTTCAGGTATGTAGGAGAATAATGAATGACCCCAAGTCACAAAAGCAACTCCTGCATACGCTACAAATAAGCCCACATATTTTCTCTCCCTTAGTTCTCTCTCTCTTTCACTCACACAAGCACACTTTTTACACACCTTTCTTATCCTTTAATTGTTCAGCCTAAATTAAAGGAATGAACTGCACTGCAGAGTAAAGTGGTGCTTAGTTCAGTGAAGCTCAGTCCATCTTTAGTGGAGCCATTAGATAATCATACAGGGGGATAATGTCTTTATGAAATGGGGTGCTACAACAGAGTAAGGTTTTGGAAATGTGAGTGAGTGTGTGTGTTGGTGTGTGAAAGAGAGAGCTCTCTATGGAGGGCCGGCAGGACAGAGAAAATCAAACAGCACAGAGTAGAAATCAATAGTACAGACATTACCTTTGTAATGTAGGTGCAATCAGTAATATTAATTTTAATTTGAGTCTTTTTGAACAAAACAGCTATGATATACAGTAAGTGTGTCTTATCATACTTTGGCTAATTATCTTTATAACTACTGCTGATATTTCCAGCTTCATAATAATTTTCTTTGAATGCTCCAAAATACTGTATTAGCACTAAGACAAACACACAAGTCTTACCTGCGTACTGTCAGTACAACCAGCCCGGTTACAAACTCTCAGCTGGTAACTGTATTCCTGGAAAGGCCTGATCCCACCCACGTCAGTGAAACTGTTTTCATCACCACGGTAACGTTCTTGTCCATCCCGCAGTATAACATAGTGGATGATGTCCCCTGGTGAAATGGAAAAAATACTTTTTGATAATCAATCACCACGTTTACATGCACCCATATTCCAGTTGTGCCCTTATTAAAAAAATACAATATTTGTTCTAAGCTGTTTACATAGCTAATATAAATGAATGTCCAACTTACACTCATGGCCAATTTGTTAGGTACACCTGTTAAGTGCTCATTATTTCAAATATTTAATCAGTCAATCACATGGCAGCAACTCAATGCATTTAGGCATGTAGACATGGTGAAGACAAGCTGCTGAAGTTCAAAGCGAGCATCAGAATGGAGAGGAAAAGTGATTTAATTGACTTTGAACGTGGCATGGTTGTTGGTGCCAGATGGACTGGTCTGAGTATTTCACAAACTGCTGATCTACAACCATCTCTAGGGTTTACAGAGAATGGTCCAAAAAAGATAAAATATCCAGTGAGCCAAAATGCCTTGTTGATACCAGAGGTCAGAGGAGAATGATGATAGAAAGGCAACAGTAAATCAAATAACTCGTTACAACCAAGGTATGCAGGAGACCATCTCTGAACGCACAACATGTCCAACCTTTTTTTTTTTTCCAAACTTTTTTTATTGGGTTTTTGCAGATGAGTACAATTGTATTAAAACATACACAAATAGTAAAGTAGTCATTTTTAAAAAACTATATGACCTATCCAAACGTGGATAAATACACCGATACACAAGACTTGTGTCAAATGTTTAAAGTTTAAATGGAGTCTCTAGGTGAAATTATGCCAGAGAAGTAGACGTTTAAAAATCTCCAATTATTGTTCTTTTTCGCACATTTTTTTCCGGCAGTCCCATTCACTTCAATGCAAAATTACTAATACTTTGCGAAAAATTCGTCGAGAAAAGTAATAGCACACCGATCCCGATCAAACCGCACGTTTTGATACATAATTTGTCCTGCAACTCTTCGAGTTGTAGGACTAGTAGTGGGACGAAATTGCGTCTGGAAGAGGAAGAAGTGCACCGAGCACTGGTCCCTACAGCTATTGCTGTATGGGACCAGTGCTCGGTGCGATTGCCCCGTGGCCCTAATTAGTGTGCATGAAGACATAGTCACTGTCAGATTTTTCTCAGTATTCAAAATATACAAAACCTCATACTTTCTTGATTTTAGGCCTAAATCCACATTATTCACATTATCCCCTATACTGTAGCTGATTCAGATGACCCACATCTACAGAGAAGGGGACTTATGTGTACACATATACGCACCATTAGGCCTGGCGGGTGCTTGCCATAGCAACTGGATGATGTCATCTCGTTCAGCTAAGCGACTCCAGCGGGGCGGGGCCACTCCCCACGGTTTGTCTTCACTGGTGGTCACTGTTGTAACATCACTGGAGCCTCGTCCAAAGCTGTTCCAGCCCCTCACTCTGTACTCATAGGTGGTGAAGGGCTCCAGCTCAGAGTCTATTAGAGAGTTAGGAAGGCAGGAAGGACAGAAGAAGGTGAGCAAGGGAGATAGAAAAATAAATTAAGTAGGAGGTGGTGCAGGAAAATAATCAACAAATGTGACTGTAAGATTATCAATACAAAGATTAATGAATCATTAACCAACAATGACAAGCGATTTCATAAGCCCCACTTTCAGTATAAAAACAATCATGTTGACAATTCATTGCAAGTTCCATCGAAAACAATATTATGATACGAAAACACCTGCATATTACTTCTTCATGACGTGAAGACATAAAAATGAGGCAACACTGAGTCTTGCCATCAGCTGCCCTCTAAAGTTCTGGCTTGAAACTCCATTCCAGATTTTTTTTTTTTTGATGATATTCAGCCAAGTAAAACTGGAGATATTGTCAAATATATTTAGTATAAAATATTGAACTAGATATTATCATCATTTTACCTGTTATGTTATATTTGCAACCTGTATTCAAATTTGCAATATTTTAAATTCTGTGTATTGAAGTATAATTTTCAAGATCAGATTTTATGTTTTCCTTTGTTTCTTTCGGGATTCAACATTTTATCAAGTAGCCTAAATCAAAGTTAAAAATTAATTATCAAGACATATAGGTGAGGTAACGCTGAAAAAACTAATACCAACATGGCATGGTAAAGATTTTTAACAGATCTTTTTAAAGGACATAATAGCCCAAGATTTCAGAGGGTTAAAAAGCAAAACAGTTAATTATCAAACATGTGTGTACTGAGAGTTATATTAATATAAGCAGATGTAATATAAGAATATATACCAAATATATGCACTATCACTGGTGCATAGTTGTAAACTTCAGGCTGTTACTGAAGCATTCTGGGAGACAGGTTGAGACAACCCTTCTGGTGAGGTATACATACTGGAGCGTATATACATTCAGATGCACTTCCACACGCTCACACACATGTGCATTATGTTTAGGAGTGTTAAGGGACTGCTGCTGTAAATGCGAGCACGTTTTAACCACCAGTCTGGGACTCTTGTCTTTACTACTGTAATAACTGAAGCCGCAAAACACAGTGACACACACATGTAAATAAAACACTGAATGTGTGTGCACAGACACACACCTACAAATGGAATTTCTGTGTCTGATTAATTCCAAAAAGTATAAGTACAAATTGGTTGTGGATAATACAGCATATATTTATAGCACTCATTGCACATGGGGAGCTATCTGTGTGTGATCTACCTTAGGATTTTTCCCAGAGAAGTATAGCATGATACCCTGTGTGTGTGAGTGTGTGTGTGTGTGTGTGTGTGTGCATGAGAAACATCTGGTGTATGGTGGGTGGCGACAGCTTTATGTGCCTCTGCCCAGATGGTGTCACAGCATTGCCTAGAAACTCTTATCCTAACCGCCCCATGCCACACGCACACATGCACACACACGCACACACACACACACACACACACACACACACACACACACACACACACAAAGCAAAAAAAACACATACACATACACTACAGAAGCATACTTAAATGGTAACTAACTGGACACTAACACACACAAAAACATGTAATTATTGCACAACCATCCATACACACACATACGATCCACAACCACAATTAGTCTTGATTAAACAGACGTAACTACCCAGATAAATAATGTGTGGACAGACTGAAAAACCTGACACACACGCCCACAAACACCAACACACACGTACACTCCAACTCCCTTTGGGCTGATAAATAGTAGAGAATGTTGAAATGGCATTTAAACGCCCATCTCTAAGTTTTAATGACACACAAGTGTACAGCGCAGAGAGAGTTACCACGTTAACAGCTATCAATGTACACTGCAACAGCTGTCTTGGTGCATGTGTGTGAGTGTGTGGAAGGGCATCTGTCTCAAAAGCCCGTTGATTGCAGCGGCTGACACATTTAGAGTAAATGCAGAATTGGTTTCCGCAGGCACGAAATATCTATGAGTGGTGTGTCTCACAGATGGCTATTTCCCGTATTACTTGTTCTTCATAGTGGCTCGGAGAACTGAGGTGAGAGTCCCAGTTTCTAACAAAGTCATAGGTAAGAAGCAGGGATGCAAATATATTATGAATAGGCAAAATGTTTCAAACTCAAATATATTAGGCATACAGAAGAAGGCGGACACTAGTAAAGATTATGCAGTTAGACTTTAATTGAGCTGAATAGTGATGCTGCTGACTTTATTTTTAGTACATACTTTGTCTACAACAGTGTGTAATATTGTAGAAGGTCTGATAAAACTGACTTGACAAAACAACTATTTCTCATCTCCAGGAAAGAAAGCTGTCAAGCTGCTCGGATCACTAATTGACATACAATCAACTTACATTTTGGACTCCTGACTCTAATGAGACTTCAGGTCTGATGCAGAGTACAGTAAAGAGTAGTGACTGGGAAAGGAGGCTAAAAATGTGCTTGATTATTGAGCCATTGGTCAGACATTATGTTTTGACCCTGGTGCATCACTGGGGATATTTTGGGCTTGTCAATTTTATCGTGACTTTTCGTTAATGCATATGGCAAATATGTGGGGTTTTTGCTTTTGAATTTTTGAAGTGCAACCTCAGCTCCTACAATAAGTGTGTAACCAAAATACATTAAACCAAAATGAAATCCCTTAGAACCCATTTAAAAAAAAATTCTTGGCCACTAGAGCACAAAATCATACATTCTATCAGGCTTTCAATCTAAAGACCTAGATTCAAAATGTAAATGTTTACTATTTTACACCTGATTGAGCCTTTTTCTCATGTTTGCCCCTATGGGGTAAAAACATTTATTGTCATGGTTTTCACAGGGCCTAATGCTGCTGTTTTTTTTTTAAAAATGAATGAAAATCAATGTTATTGGTATTTATTGACATATCCCAGACTGTGAAGAAATAAAAATACCCCCGAGCATTTAGTATAATATAAATTAAAAATAAAAATAAAAAACAATAGCTGCATGAAGTAAACAAGCTGTGATTTAAAAGTAGCTTTAATTTCTGAAAATGAATAAATATTTGGTAGTTATGATAAAGTCTGATAAAATATCTCCTCTCAGGGCATCAAAGCAACATTTTTAGAGAGAAAGAAATAATAAAACAGATACATTTATTTGGTGGCCAAACCATTGTATGTTAAAAAATAAAGTATGCTAATTAGCGTGAAAAAGTACAGTCTAAACACACACTAACATACAGTTTACCTGTATAGGTGTATCTGTTGGCATCTCCGCTGTACACTACCTCCTCATGCGACGGGCACAGGCTTCCCTTGAACTGCAGGTTCTCAGTGTGACTGTATGTCTCTGCCATTTTGTATGCGTTGTGGCTTCTGTTTGTATGTGTAGAGAAGACCCCAGTAAGAGTCTCATGTGTGGTGTTGATGGAAGGTGAGTATGTTGTGGAGGGTATGTCAGGGTGTGTGTGTGCAGACAGGACCCATGTGCAGGCGGTCGTAGATGGATCGAGGTCACAGGAGCCACAGTAAGCTGTAGATGCTGCAGCTACAGGACACACAGCACCCTGCACACACTGGTGCTGCATAGAAGACGAAGAAGGGAGAGACGGATAGAGAAAGTTAATTAGGGGAGGATGAGACAAGAGAAACCATAAGGTTCAAAATCATTATTTTCTTTAAATGACTGTCTGTATGATTTCACAGACACAGACAACTAAACGTATCGACGTTTGCCGTCATCTTACATAAATTCCGAGTGTCACTAACACACATCAACATGCAGCTTTATACGTGTTTGCGTGTGGTAAGCATGGTCCTTAATGACATCATTAGAGCTAATGAGAGTTCCTACCCTTTGTCCCTGTGTGTGCGTGCCTCTGTTTGTGTATGTGTGTGACTATCTCATGCTGACTTAGGAACACACAAACACCACATGACTCCAATTGATAAATGGAAGATGGCCCAGTCCCCAACTCCTGATGTGACAATGAGTGTGAGTTTTGGAGAGAGAGAGAGAGAGAGAGAGAGAGAGAGAGAGAGAAAGAGAGAAAGAGAGACATGTCCACTGCATGTAAAGGCCGTTTTTTAGTAGTTTGCATTTCTGAAGTGTGGAAGTCACTTGCTAGACTGTGTCTTTCTGTACAAATGTCGTTTTTACTTTCAGTTCATGCTACTTCTCCTTCCATTCATATACATGGTTACCCATAAAGTTGGAATAAAATATTTTTTTTACCTCTTTCCATGAAATGATTGTGACAATGTGATTTATTCTTGACAGATAAAGTGTACATCTTCTCAAAACTTTATTAATCAATCTCTTCCAAACATATCACAATGAAAATGATTAATTAACAGAGGATTGTGTCTGAAAACAAAATAATTCCAACTTTATGGGCGACCGTGTTATTAATGTTATCATTCATTTCAGTCATATATTAGCTGCAAATGTGTTTTCAACTGTGCTTGCAAAATACAAAACAGGACTTATTATATTATAATATCTATGTGGTTGCTGTAGAACTGACAAGACTGTCCTCCACAATAAAACACCCCCATAGGACTTCTGTACAAGTAGCAAATATGACCCATATTTAGAACTGAATTTAAAACTATGAAAGTTACATTCAGGTATGAGGAAGTGTTGATCTTTCACTAGCAGGGTTACTAATTTAGAAAAAAATGCAACTGTGGGTCATATGAGAAGGAAGGAAGAAACAACCTATGTGGTTGTATCAGTTATACGGTTGAAGACCCCTGCTTTTCAAAAAGTTCTAAAGGAAATTTTAACCACAGAGAAAATGAAGGACATATGGCACAAATGGAACACTTCTAATACGCTGCGTGTACAGGAGCTATAGAAAAAAACAAGTTTCGAACTTGATAGAAGTGTCAGTTCAGATTACCTTATCTTTGGTGCATAAATAAAGTGACACACAATCAAATGTACACACCATACACACTGGGCCTCATGCTGGAAGCAATATATGAAGCAATTTCCCTTTATTTTTTGTATCCAAGATTTGTTCTTATTTTGTTAGTTTACCCTAATTTCTGGGATTCACCATTCCTTAAATAGTGTCTAGGGGGCGTTACCTATGCTAATAAAGAATTGTAAGCCCAGATTTGGATGTCTGATCATATTTGGTGCACTGGGAGTTGACTTATTTTCAAGTAAAGAGAGAAAATATAAGAGAACTTGAAGAGAACAGGCCCATTATCTCTCTCCCTCTCTCTCTCTCTCTCTCTCTCTCTCTCACACACACACACACACCTGTATCATTAGGCCTGGTGTGGGATTGTCAGCACACACGTGTCGCTGAGGGTCATAGCCAATCCCATTGCAGCATTCCTCTTCCTGATGTATGACCTTAGACCCACAGCACTGCAGCGTCACTGTGGCATTGCCAGCAGGGTGCATTATGGGATATCCGTCATTACCCACACAGCAAAGAGAGGTGGAAGAGTTTATATACTCCTGTCCACAGCAGACAAGACCTAAAGACAAGAAAACATGCATTATATTACTGTTTTAAAGTCATTTCTTAGTTTTGATCTTACCGTAGCAAGGAACCATCTATTCTGGAACACCTTCCATTACTCATTTACGGACTAAGACTGATAACACTTATATGCTGCAGCAATATTTCTACATTCAACATGTCACTGTTGTGTTTCTCTCTGGCAAAAAATATTTTCCTCTCTGGTCTTTTCACCTCTTCTTCTCCTCTGTTTCAACATATATAAGCAGGGGATCCTCTGATAGAACTCTTTTTCTCCTCTTCCACCTTTCTGTCTTTTTTCCTGTCCTCCTCCCTCTGTAACCTCTCCTGGACTGTATTGTCTTTACTCTAGACTTCTTCAACCTCTATTTTCCTATTTGCAAGGAAACAGTATTCACACTGCTCTGAATATTAGTGTGCATCTTCTCTTATCAACTCTTACGTACATCCTCCTCTCCTCTCCTCCTCCCCTGCATGCCTCTTTACCCCTCCTTTATTCATCTCCTCATACAGAAGAAATATTCAGAGAGGAAGTGTGTTTTTCTGAGAGCTGCCATCTCTGACAGTGATAGGTGATGTCTTCTGCTACCACTTCACCTTCAGCAGCAAGGTGACATTTAAAATACATGCTATCTCTCCATTTCCCTGTAAATGTTTTGCAGCTGAATATCAAATATCAAGCATGTTTCTGCACATTCTCCAGCGCTTCATATTTCAAATTCAAATAACTCACTTTGAATGTCTGACAAATTAAAACGATTTTGCACATTTGAGGTAGAGGTGAGGAAAGGAATGCTCTAGTCTTTAGAACGAGTTAAAAGTCTGAAAAAAATCATGTTTCGTCAGATACAGATTCGTCAGTCTATTAGTCCAGTGGGAATAGGCATATCAGATCTAAATCACATGAGGTCTCCTGCTCATAATAGTCCTCTGCAAATAGGGTTATATACACACTTGTTCCCACTTTTGCGCTAATGCGATACCCGAACATAAAAGAGAAGTTCAGTGTTTGTCATTTAGATTCAGGTTAGGTCATGGAGTGATACAAAGCTGACAGCAGCTCTTACGGAGCTGCTTCCAAACTAATGAAAGCTGAAGATTAAAGAGAGTAAACACTATGCCTTCTCTCCAGTGGCTCTCCTAATAACACAAGTTGAGTCAATCTGGTTACTCTGACGTCTTAGCTCAGTTGAGGGGGAGGACTGTCAAGCTTTGGCCTTGCAATGGATTAGGGCTATAATATTGTCCTGCTATAATACTGAGTCAGCAAAGTAACCCCCTGCTGTGAGGATGCATTGGAAATACAAATGAGCATGGCACGGCACGGCATGGCTCAACTAAAATATTATAACTGCTGATGGAAAAAGGACAAATTGTATGTTAATGAGAGTCAAATTGAAAAAAGCTTCTCATTTTGTATGAGAATGAAATATTACGAGAACCCCTCGGTCTTCTGTGATTATTTAGTTTATTCTTAAAATAATCTCACTTTCATGAGGTATTTAGCAAATTCATCTGAACAGTTGATGACATGCTGATCTGTGCCACTATCTACCCCCAGCTGTGTTGCCCATTTTATTTGACAGCAGACATTAAACACTAAGTCATTGCTTTGTATCACGGCCTCGCCCTTTAATGGGGCTGCAGCTAGTTGTGGAGTGATAAATAAGTTATTGTTTAACAACCCAATCAGCGTTGACTCTTTGCGCACATGAAATGCTGTTCATTTAAGCAATCATTTCACTTGAAGGCCAACAGTGGAGGATGGCACATATTTTCTCCTGTGCTGTTGCAGTGCATTATATCCTCACCGCATCCATCACAGGCAACATGTGACAGGAAAATGCCTGTGTATGTGTGTGTGATTGTGTGACATAAAGGCAGTCTGACGGCTAGTAACTCACTTAGCAGCGGCAGCTGTTGCAGAGCGGGGGATTGGTGGCCAATTCCCCCAGCGCCTTACTTCAGCTTCAATGACGTGCAAATAAACAGCTCAACACTTTTCCAAAATAGCTTCTCTCCACTCACCCCTCGTACTCTCGGCATCCTCACCTCTACTCCTCCCTTCCATCCGGACACCAGGCCCTCTGCGACTCACAATTTTTACTCATTTGGCTTCCCTTCATTTACTCCCTAGCAGGCTGACTGTCTCTCCATGTAGCATTCATCATGGCGCTGTTCAATCTCTCTGCATATCTTCATTCTCTCACGTGCCTTTTCTGCAAACTTTATCACCTGTGATCTAAAGTTCAGGAGTTATCTTCTGCCACTTCCCCACCCTCCATCTGTTCTTTCTTTGATCCTACTTTGTTCCTGCAACCTTAACATCCTATGTCTCTTCAGCTTCATCTTTGTCTTCTCTATCCAACTTTAATTTCATCCATGTTACCTCCTTACTCCCTCCTTTTGTCTCTCCTCAGTACATTATCATACTACTCTTAATTTTGGATACAATTGTTTTGTGTGTAATTAATTAGTAGTTTAGCTACATTTTGCACAGACTTGCTGGTTGTTCAACTACATTTATATTTCCATTGTGATTTAAGTTAACTAATTTCTTTTTTGTGTAGTAAGGAATATTTTATAAATTGTATTTTAGTATTGCTTTTTCCACTCTAATTGAACCTCCTTATACCAGCCCCCCTGCTAATTCTTTCATCCTGACCACTATGAAGGCATGTCCATGCAATGGATTTATTAGGCAACAAATGTTCAGAGAAGTTGTTGCATGTGATATTAGAAGTTACCTGGCAAACTGACTAACCCTGCATGGTGCAGAACCCCCACCTTGTGTCAAACATAAACCTTTAAAACTATGCCTTTAAAGTAGCTTCTACCCTAACTGCCTAATCTTCATCTGCCCAGTTCTCTGTTCCATCATTTCTCTTAACCATGACTCCACTGCTCCTTTTATTTGTTATCATCTCTATGTCCTGTTCATTTCCAGCTCTGTTTCCTCCTTCCCTTCCACCATAGCTTTCTCTGTCTCTCTGTATTCATTCAGCTCATAGGTCTACATGGTTTGTTTACTGTTCTGCCGCTAAACTTCACTATTGTATTATCACCCATTCAGCAGAAATCCAATCCTTGTCTTTGTAAGCGTTATCTGTGTATGGGTGTGTGTGACATGCTTGTACATTTGTGTTAACGTTTTGAAATGCACATCTACTGTTTTCTCCCCTCTGAAAGCTGTTTATGCTTGTGCATGCGTATGCATGTGCATGTTGACAATATTTTATCACACACCTCTTGTTTTCTCTCTTGCATCGCAAAATGCTTCAGCCCTAATCTTCAGATTTACGTTGGATTTGCATACATTCGTTAATAGCATCGGGAGCGCCGCGTCAACACAAGGTGCTTAGACAACGTGAATTATTATTAGGGTTTCAGTCATTCCACTTAATGATAAGTCAATATTTAGCCCTGCCAATGAACTACTGATAAAAATGTGTGTTGTGGATTAGGGTTATCCGAGCTCTCTAGGAGACCAAAACCCCTCCACAACTTTAAACAAACCAAACACTTTTAAATACCTGAATATATTACAAGGGTTTGGCACAAAGTCCAGAGCAAGTGCACACATATTCAGTTTGTGTGCATACATAGCAGCACACACACACACAGTCACATTGAAGAAGCTTTCATCAACACAGACTGGTGCCAACATCTGCACGTACAAACACTCATACACAGAAAGGAGCAAGCACATACAAGTTGATGTAGTAAAATGGACCTGCACTTATATAGCGCTTTTCGACCACTCAAATCGATTTACACTAGACTGCGCTCATTCACCCATTCACACACATTCATACTGGTGGCAGAGGCTACCCTAAACGGTGTAACCTGCCACCATTGGGAATTCATTCACACACCGATGAATGCAGCATTGGAACAATTTGGAGTTCACTATCTTGCTAAAGGATACCTCGACATGTAGGCTGCCATGGTCAGGGATCGAACCACCAACCCTCCAGTCGGTGCGCAACCCGCTCTACCTAGCATACCATAGCATATATATGTAGTGGTATTAGCTTATATGTTAGCCAAGAAGTAAAAAGAAATTGCAGAAAAGAAACAAATTCATTTGAATTGTTTATGCCAGGGGTGTCAAACTGATCCATGAAAGGTCCATGTGGCTGTGCCACAACCAAGCAAGAGCACACCTGATATAAAAATAAATTAAGTGAAGACAGAATAAGTGTTTGTATGAGCACAGGTTTGTGTATAGCATAGTGTACGGTGAAGTGTACAACTTACGTACACCATATTACTTGGTGCAGTGTATGGTGTGTGTGTAGTATGTGGCTTAGTTATTGCATATCATAGTTAGTGTACAGCGAAGTGTATGGCGTATCATATGTCGTGTATGTTGTATGCATACTATAAGGCAAAGTGTACAGCGCAGTGTATGTCAAGGTCATTTATAATGTACTGTACAGTGTAAGGTCATTCATGGCTTCCCAGTTTTCAATTGGAATCTAAGAATTAAGTGATTTTTACATGTTACTTGCAAATTTAAAATGAGTGATTTATGAAATATCACTTTTTTTAAGGTTATATTGGATATTTTTTTCTGAAGGGTGAAGTGTTTTACAGCCATGATTTGATCATGGATCATTGGGAATTTGAAAATCCCAAAAATATTTCTTTACAGTTTCTGGTTACGCAAAATGGTGTAATGTTGGTGATGAAAATTATGGCAGTTTGTGTTAAAACACTTCATCAGCTCAAATCAAACTCGATAAATGGTATCAACCTAAAACATCCAGTATCGGTTGGGCTCTAGTACACACATATGCACACACTCACTCATTGCAGTAAGGAGTGTTTGTGCTTCTGTGTGTGTGTGTGTGTGTGTGTGTGTGCACGCGCGCACTTTGTGCTCCAGAGGGGCCAGACTATATGCCATGTCAAGAGATGAAATCGCAGTGGATTGACTTTCTCACACAGTGCAGTGTTCCCCTGTGGACGCACACATGTGGATGATGGGGCAGCAAGCACACACACATAATCACAGTCACACACATACACACATACTCTTTTCCCAGCTGACTGGTTGTCCTGTTGTCTTTTTGACGTCCGTGCCTTTTTTTTTCCTTCTCAACATTACCAGCTGGGCATGTGTGTGACATTGTGTGTGTGCATCTTTGCATGTATGGATCTTGAGTGATTGTTTAAGTGTGTGTGTGTATGCTGAGTTTAGGAAAATGCTTTGGTGGCAGTTATATTTTCACCATTCTACTGGGATTCACTAAAAACTGAGACACAGCAAGCAGCTGTTCATGTGTGTGTGTTTAAGGTGTCTGTGAGAGAGAGAGAGAGACTGAGATGAAACAGACCGGTGATGAAGAAATCAACAACTAAAAGTGTTTTACAAGGTGATAAAACAGTTTTTAAAAAAGAGAAAAAAAAAGAAAGAACAGAGCATACTATATTTTGTAGTCTTAAATGAGCAATGCATATTTATCAGCAGACAGACAGACAGACTCTTGAGTAGACGCATTCACCTTAAAGGTTACCCCACATGCCTTCAACTATTCAATCCTTATACATTCTGCCTACACCGGTTCTGCCCTCAAACCTACCAGAGACATTGTTACAATGGAGCTGACAACACAATGACCTGCAGCCTGCATCCTTCAGGTTATCCATCACTGTCATCAATGTGATCTGGCAGTTGGTGAGTTTGGGGGGTGTAGCAGAGGCCCCATGTAGCACCAGGATGCTCCAAACATGCAGGTTAAAAAGTAGAGCTTCCCGAGCACCTATGTGTCTATAAAAAAGCTAACACACCTTGAGTGTAAAACATTATGGATTCAGTCTCTATGACGTCTGGCCATTGCTAGCATAGCAGTGTGTGGCTCCTATCTCCTGGCTAATCCACAAATATGCAAAAAGATGGAGAATGGTTGGAGCTGAGGCAGGGCCGAACAAAGCCTGGTTGCTAAAACAAGCCATCTGTGATGGCGCCCACCCAAAGCAGTTATGTAATTATGCGTAACTCTAAGCCTTATTATAATGACTGGTGAGTTCTCGAAAAATGCACAGTCCTCAAAGTTGTGATATACTGGGAAAACAGGTCTAGAGACCAAAACCAAAAACATGTTTATTTCTGCTGTAAAGTTTGGCATTTTAACATGGGGTCTATGGGGATTGACTCACCTCTGGAGCCAGCCTCAAGTGGCCATTTGAGGAACTGCAGTTTTTGGCACTTCTAAGTTGGCTTTATTTTTAAGTCAAAGTCAAATTTATTTATATAGCGCATTTACAGACGGCTGAGCTGCACCAAAGTGCTTCACATAAAAGTGCAAAAAGTGCAATAAAATACAGAATTGACAAAGGTAACAAAAAACCCCAAAAACAAAACAAAATTGAGTTTAAAATGAATTAAAAGAGGATGGGATATTTTTAAAAGCACTGTGGGATTACTAGGGGACACTATTCCCTAGCACTTGCCGGAGGAAAAAACTTCAATAGAAGGCAAGAGAAAAGAGGTGGGTTTTTAAGTGGGATTTAAAAACATTTAGGGACTGCGCTGCACGGGTGTGGAAGGGGAGGCAGTTCCAGAGTCTGGGGGCTGCTACTGAGAAGGCCCTGTCGCCCCTTGTTTTTAGTCTGGACCTGGGCACCTCCAACAGCAGCTGGTCAGCTGACCGTAGAGCTCTGGAGGGGGTGTGGTGGTGCATAAGGTCAGACAGGTATGCAGGGGCCAGACCATGGAGGGATTTGTAGACAGTTAAAAGAAGTTTATAGTCAATGCGGTGACGATGGGGAGCCAGAGGAGTGACGCGAGGACTGGGGTGATGTGATCATGTTTTTTAGTGCAGGTGAGGAGTCGGGCGGCTGAGTTTTGGACCAACTGCAGGCGGCGAAGCTGCAATTGATCCATGCCGGTGTAGAGAGCGTTACAGTAGTCCAGTTGTGATGTGATGAAGGCATGAATAGTTTTCTCTAGGTCACTCTGAGGCAGGTAAGCTTTTGTCTTGGCTAGAGTTCTCAGGTGGAAAAAGCTTCTCCTCACCACTGCTGGCTGGCAGAGGTATCAGAGGGCCTGAGTGCTGCGATCTTTTCAATGAAGAATTTTTGAAAGCTTTCACAGAGGGCAGGTGAGGGCACAACAGGGGATTCATTACGGGGATTTATGAGAGAATTTAGAGTATTGAAGAGAAACTGAGGTTTGTGGGGACTGTTTCTGGAAATGTACTGTGATTTGGCTGTTTTAACGGCTCGTTGGTAGTCCGCTAGGCGACTTCGGAGGATTTGGAGGGACACGTGGAGGCGATCCTTCTGCCACTTGCGCTCAGCCTGCCTACAGGAGCGTCTGAGGACACGCGTTGCATCATTGAGCCATGGAGTTAACTGGGCTTTAGCGCGTTTGGGTTTGAGAGGGGCAACAGAGTCCAGAATGTCAGTGCAAGCTGATGAGAATGCAGAATGGAGCTGATCAGCAATACACTCAGAGATAATGTCCAGTGGCGGCCCATGCAGGGGTGAGTCGTTGAAAGCGGCACCACATATTATTAAGTGATCATACTTCACCAATAGCCCAGACAAAAGAATTTTAGGTTGCGGATCTTAAGCAGGGCTTGACGATCGTAGCACAGAAACATCCAGATAGACACTGGGCTGTAACAAACAATAGACAGAGCGCCCGCGGAAGATAAATCGCCGAACAGACTGGCGCCATCTTGCTCGCCAAACTGAGGTTACGGAGGTTACCACTTGGGCATGACACAGAAAAAGATAACAGCATGCGCACGCACGCACGCACGCACGCACGCACGCACGCACGCACGCACGCACGCACGCACGCACACAGCAGACAGGAACTTGGAGATGAGGACAGACAGCCTCTGGTTTTACTCTTGCCAATCATTAAAGCAAACCTAATAGAAAAGCCATCATCATAAATACATTAACAGAGAGAGAAATGTCTTCCTCTGTTCAGAGAGTACTCGATCTTCTAAAGCAGCCAGACGCTGCTGTTTGGAATGCACTACTGTTGGCCATTTGCTACCCATCATTGATGAGAGGCTTTTGGCAATGATAAACACACATAGACACACATGCAGAACCCGATGAGAATCTTTTGGCAGAAACAATGAAACGACATGTGAGTGATGCATGTCTCTCTGCATGAAGAAACATGTAAAAATGCAAACACATTCAAATACATGTACAGAATGAGACAGCCACATACAGAAAGTGAAGCATGCATGCACCAAGTTGAAGTAATAAACCATGCGCACTTGCACACACTTATACACACAACGCATCCACTCTCACAACTCCGCCAGGCTCTGAGTGAGCTAGCTTAACTACTGGGATAATTTCCCTCCAGCAAATGGTCACTGTGCCCTTGAAAAACATATTTGATTATTACTTTTTCTCCCCCTCCTCTTTTTTCTTTTAGCATCATCACAGCCATTTTCATCACGCGCTCTGATGATGGCACGGCAAGGCGCGTTAAGATAACACCCCGGCACCGCCAGGCTTTTAACACTTAAACGGTGAAAAGGGATATTCAGATTTGTCCTTGAACGTTTGGATGGGGCCTGCTGGGCTGGGACAGAGGGAGGCAGTGAGGGAAGGAGTTAAAGAAATGCATACATTTTTGACATTCATTTACTTTAAGAAAAAAGTGAGGTGCAGGAGGGCATTTATGGTAGCACCCACAGTGAGAAATGGGGGAGGCGGGGTTGAAGAGCAGATGGAAGAGTTAAAGAACTGCACACTATAAAGAAAAAGTGTGAAGGGGAAATGATTAGTGGAGCGCGCACAGTGAGGCAGGGGACTTTGGGAGAGTCAGAGAGCAACGGGAGGCCAAAGACACCACACACGTTCTTTTAAACACCATCTAATCTCACATAAGTCTTAGCTAAACATCTTACATACAAACTCAGAGAGAGAAGAAAAGAGGAGCAAATGAAGAGCTTAAAAGTTGGTCTCAAACCTGCCCAGGAGGAAATGCTGCAGGCACTCCTGTCCAAAAACAAACAGTATTTAATCTACTTGAAAGTGAAATGAAAGCTGTTTAAACAAACTGGCAGATTTGGAAGGGAGGGATTTAGCATGGAGACTTTGTGTTATTGTATAACAACCATAGAATGCCGAGGAAAGGATTACATAGACCATCTCAATAATACCCCAAAGACTAAAACTGACCAGAGTAGAAGCACGGCCTACATTTTAAGGCAATAAATCAAGATTAAAGTGCATTAGTGTAACTTGACCAATTAAGTTTGAATAAAGACACATAAAGATACAGGTTGGTTGTAGGAACTTACACACAATTAATGTAGTTTGGCTTGTTAATTGGAAGAAACTGGATTTGAAGCCAAAAAGAGCACTCACGCGGAAAACACTGAGCAGAAGTATAGTGCATCTCACTGTAAGGATTACATTTTCCTGCAGCTGTGAGGCGTGTTCATGTGTTTGAGGTGGGAAGAAATTCATTCTAATATCGACATGTCATAGGATAACATTTACTGATTGGCTGCAGGTATTCTTTGGCTGTTATTCATTGTCAAAAGTTAAACTATCCCCAACTTTTATGCTGTGTCTCAATTTGTGTTCTTCTGTACAAATCTCCCCTTCAACGGTCACAATCTCTGCTACAGAGCAGAAGAGGCAGAACCACTAACCTATTGCATTGGTCGCAATTGAAACACAGAATTATTCTCAATCAATCATCAGTCTGAATGGAATTATTGCTGATATGGGGTAATGTCCAATGCTCACTATCAGCTTCCGGTAAGTATATAACTGCTATGTGTGCTTTTATACAACACTTCCCTGACAAAATTTGCGCACTGCATGGAAGTGTACTAACAGAAGTATCCAAACTGAAACACAGAATTAGTTTGGCTGCATTTTACCAGAGAATAAAATGGCTGCAGCTCGCTGAACTCAGGAGCGGCCGCAGCAGCTTTCCATAAACATTGCATGGCAGCTCGTCGCAGGCTGCACTTTCCTGCTGCTTGGTGTGTTTTTAACATCATACGCCAAAAGCACAAGTGAAATCTATTATGAGAGATATGGATGACCGAATACTATAAATGAGAAATGACTTTCTATAATTGTTTTAAAGTGGAGAGGAATGATATCATCTTAGTTCTCACCCAAATTAACGCTTCCTGAGAACACTGTGCACTGGCTCAGCTTTGTGTTTGTCAGTTGTGTTTCTTTGTGGACAGGTTGGGTGAGGCGATGTTTCTGACCCTGATTCTATTTCACCTGATTTTCACTGGTTTCCTGTTTCAAACATTCTTGAGTGTGTGTGGCTGAGGGAGTGCTCATACAGCTGTGTGTTGCATTTTTTTGTGAGTGTACATGTGGATCCAATTCTGTGTGTATCCACATGCATGCTACATGAGTGTGTTTGGTTGTTGTTGTGTTTGTGTGTGGATGCCGGTGTGTAACTCTACGCGTGCACATGTGCCTGCAAGCCAGTACGTGTATCTGTTGCCAGACGGCTGTCTCCTGGCATTGCTGTTCCCCTGCAGTGTGTGTGTATGGTTGTTGACAGTGTGGACGGTAATGTGTGATAGATCGCACTTCAGGGACCCCATAATCACATCAGCCTAACCTAGTCTATCAGCTGGGCACAATGGGATACCCTTCACTCCTCCTTTAATCTGCTCCATCTAGCTCTTCACCACTCTTCTGTACTATCCTGTTTTTTTCCCTCATTCACTTTCCCCCTCTTTTTGTTTTTTCTCACTTTCTTTTATTTGATGCATATTTTGCACATTTTATTATCTTTCTTTCTCCTTTCTTTCTTTCTTTCTTTCTTTCTTTCTTTCTTTCTCTCTTTCTCTCTCTCTTTTCTTTCTTACTCTTTCTTCATCCTTTTTGCTACATTTTTCATAATTTCTCATAATGTAAATTGTTACTGAAGCGTTTTCTATTGTGTGCAATGAATTGAAACATGTATTTCTTGTTTCTGCCACCTTCTTTGCTTTTTTCATTAAAATTTGTGTTTTTACGCTTTAACATATTTGTAATTTATTTTAAGGAGAATTGTATGTAACCTGAAGTCTTCTCATGCTTGTATTTTCTTTCATTCTTTCTTTCACATATCTGTCTCTCAATACATCATTAAAAATACAAAACCCTGGACATAGTGAGAGGCAGCAATGAGAGTGAGGGGTGCCAAGGTTAAGTAGCCTATCCTATAATAGGTGTTGCGATGTGCATGTTGTGTGTGTTAGTGTGAGTGTCTTGAAACAGACGTGTGGGGTCGAGGTTGCATAGCCGGCCCCAGGGCTCCCCGACAGCGCAGTGCACCCGGCAAATGGCCCTTAGCCTTGCTAGCGCCGCTAGCCCTACGATCCATCATACCATATGTTCTCAATGGGGAAGCTAACGCTAATGACTGATGAGTGGATGGGAAGGGGGCACATAAAGGAAGGGAGGGGGGAAGAGGGGGGGTTGAATGTGGGGGCGAGGAGGAAGAAGAGGAGGTGGAGGGAGAAAAGAGGGGGAGCAAGAGGCCACAGGAAAAAGAATGAGGGTGGGGAAACAAGTTACTGAAAAGTAAGTGAGAAGATGACAAAGGAGCAGAAGCAATGTGAAATAAATAACAAAAGAGGATGGAGAGGAATAGGAGGTGGGGAGCATATGCACTCCTTGGGAGGCCACCTCAAATGAAGGATGACCATATAGCCTGCTCAGTTGGAAGATGAAAGAGGATCTAGTGAAGGAGAGGAAAAGGAAACAGAGTAACGGTGTGTCTGAGTAGAATGCTCCCAAATTACATGTCAAAACTTACTTACAAACATAACTCAATACATGAGATCAGTGGTTGAGAGTGAACTCTAAATAGTCTTATTGACAACATCATGAAAAGGAAAAAAAAAAAACAAGAAAATAGGATTTTTATATAATGGAGAGAAAAAAATGATTACAGCCATTACATTTTATAAAGTGTTGTTTTGTGCTTTCTAGGACCTTTTTTTCAGCCAATGTATGCATTTTTGTGTTGGAAAGGTGCTTGTATGTATGTGTATGTGTGTGTGTGTGTGTGTGACTGTGTGTTTGCAGCTTGGCTAATGGAGTACTATAGGCCTGCCCATATGGGCCATTGTTTATGTGTGATGAATAGAGTCCACGTGTCTGTCTCTGGCACTCAACACTAAGCGAACCCTGCCGAGGGCGCCCTGTTGACTCTTTGTGTGTGTGTGTGTGGGTGCATGTAATATGTCTATATGTGTGAAAGCGTGTTTGTGTGCATGTGTTTGTGAGAAGAAGAGAGAATGAGTGTGTATTTGTCCTGCTGTGTGCTTGGCAGTGCCCTCAACGGTGCCATCCCGAGTGTGTTTCATCATCATCTGCCATGACAAAGATGTCTAATGACACACACACACACACACACACACACACACACACACACACACACACACACACACACACACACACACACACACACACACACACACACACACACACACACACACACACACACACACACACACACACACACACACACACACACACACACACACACACACACACACACACACACACAGTGTCCCATCTGTGCCATGGTATCCGGGTGCTTTGGGACACTGCGGGAGAGGAAGAAAGGGAAACGACCCCACGTTCCTGCACCATGTGTCTACCTCAAACCTCTTTGCTTCACTCTCTTGTCCTATCATTTTCTATCTTTTCCACTCATAAACTTTGACATGTCACATGTCGCAGGACTAAACTCAGAAAAAAATCCTTTTTTGGCAAGAGTTACAAATTTTACTAACAAAGGGCCTTCTTTTGTTGATTGGATTTTCCAGAAAAGTATTTTCTTAAGAAATTTCGTATTGCATTTATATAAAGCACTAAAGCGACTCATCAAACTTCAAAAAACTTAAATCACTGCAGAATCTTTAAAATTCCCCCCTTTCAGCAAAATATAAAGATATTATAACAACAGTGGATGTTAGTTTATGTTTGTATCTGTGTATTTCCTTCAGTCACCTGGGGTAAATGTGTGCACTTCACCCCTCTCGGCATCGCCGCAGCACACCAGTGTATCATCTACAATCCGGCCTCCGCAGCATCGGACACCATATCCATCGTGGAGGCTCCCGCTACAGCAGAGCTGGCCGCCTTTGATGGAGTAAGGAACCCCCCCACAGCAGCTGTCACCCAGCCCCACTGAGACCCGGCCCTGCGAGTGGTCTGGGCAGCAGTTTTCATCTACAAAGACAAGTGCAGATAAAGGAAACACTTGAACGACAGGGAAAAGATTAGACACAAGTCATGTAGGAAAGCACAAATCCCACATAGGTGTAAACATATTAAGTGATGTGACACTCACCGATTTTTACATGGACATAGTATCCTCCACAGCACTGGTGATCAGGGAGAGCTGGAAGCAGTTTGCCATTACAGCAGATTGGATCGAAAGAATTACCCAAACTCAGATAGCTGCCCTCACAGCAATGATGATGTGGTTTCTTAGTGTACAGTAGTCCATGGCAGCAAACCTGGTTGACATAATAACCACACAAACATATCAGATTTTTATTAATTTTTCAGCACTAATATATACCACACCCATAATACCAATTCACAGTGGAGGTTTGTGTTAGCGGGGTTTTTCTGAACTCCATCCAAGCATGTCCACTTGCAAAACTTAAGTGTATTTTTTTTTACATGTGTGCTTAAATGTTGTTATTGTTTGGGGCTTTGGGTGCTGTGGGGGTAAATGTATGGTGGACAGTTTCACTGTGCCAACTTGGCTGGCATTCAATGACACAAGGATGGAAGTGAATGCAGATGACAAGTTAATCTGTTTAGAGAAATTAATCACTGCGAGGATGACCGTGCATGCCACTCGAATAGCATGGGCTTGGAAGAGGAAATGTGTCTGTGGGTCTATGTGCTTCTTTGTGTGTGTGTCTGTTTGTGTGTGTGTGTGTGTGTGTGTGTGTGTGTGTGTGTGTGTGTGTGTGTGTGTGTACATGTGGGTCTGAGGTCTGGTGACTAATATCCTGAGGGAGTACACAGCAACAATGTATTCTCCACTTCAGATCAGCAGCCAAAGCAAAGACCCTGGACTTGTATCTTGTTTTACACATTCTTGTTGTTGTACGATGAAGGTTTTTATTATTACTCGTGACAAGTTCCAGTTAAAAGAGGCTCTCGCTTTCAGGTGAAAAGGGCAGAGGAGAGAGGATTACAGCAGAAGATGAAAGACTGAACATGGCAGCGCAGAGCAGGAGAGAGGAGAAATATTAACTCCCAAAATACATCCATAATAACCATTTGTGTTATGTCTTGCCTTTCAAAACAGTATGTCATTCATTTCATAAATTAACAACACACTGAATAACAAAGACGTTACTGATTACACCAGACATTTTACAAAATATATTTTTCAGTGACTCAAACTCTATAGAGCACCTACTTTAATCTTTAATGTTAGCACTTCTTCTTACTTTGAATAAAACAAATGATTATAGAGTTTGTTCATTATTAATTTAAAACACAACAACCATAAATAAAAAATTTAAATATTGTTGAATCTGAAATTGGTGCTTTTGCTTTTAGCTTTGACACAAAATTGTACCTATAATTTTGTTGGTCAACTCTCATTACTCTCGTCCCGTGATAATTGAAATCTGTCTTTATTTGATGAACGTGGATGCTGATAGATGAAAATCAATGAAATGGGTTTTATTTCTATTTAGAGAAAGGGAAATAGTGTTGGGGGTGACTACCCAATTAAGCATAGTTCCTTACTATAGCCCAGCAGTGTTAATGCAGTAATTTTGCAAAATGCATTTGATGTGATCAATCAACAACTGGATGATGTTCATTCCATACCCCTCATACAAAAAAACAATAATAAAATAGGTACAAAATTACCAGAACATAATCACCTGAGTGTCAGGATGAAAGCAGGACATCCCACACACACCATGACTGGCAGGACACTGCAGGTAGGAACATCTGAACCTTACACCAACTGACTCTTCCCCCACAGAGGATGTTACCCCTGTTGACCCAATGGTACATGACCTCAGGGTCCGTCTTAAGACATCATAGCCCAGCATGATCCCACTGGGTCTGCCCGGACGGGTCCAGTCCAGTCTCACGGCCCTGAGAGAGAGAGAGAGAGAGAGACAGAGAGAGAGAGAGAGAGAGAGAGAGAGAGAGAGAGAGAGAGAGAGAGAGAGAGAGAGAGAGAGAGAGAGAGAGAGAGAGACAGAGAGAGAGACAGAGAGAGAGAGGAGGGAGGGAGATAGGGGTATGTTCTCCTTCACACTCCTTTCACACTATCGGGAAGCACACAGAAACTTTGTCATACCCAAACACACACATGCATTCATGCATGGTTAATGGCTGACAAAGTTGAGTTACAGTGTCAGGGCGTGTGTGTCTTAATACACTTCTCACTATTGATTTTCCTCTTTTTTATCCCTGACATCTTTGGCAGGGGAAAGACCTGTGTAGTAACACACAGAGTTACAACTTCCACAGACTCCTAGACAGGATATAAGCCACAAATCATCACTTCCTCTGTAAGATTTGTAACATTAAGATTTAGGTCATACCTTGGTAGCAGTGCATTTTAAAAGTCTTTAAATTGAACTGACTGAAAATAAAATGTCAGTTTTATGTAATATTTTGTTAATTTTGGAAGCTGATAAAAAGCAACTTCAACTTCTGATTCTTCTGATTATATTACATAGTCAGAATACTTTAATGCATAAGTGCATGCCTTATCTGAATTTTTATCTTGATCTACTACTTAAGATGAATTCATGCAACAATCACTATGTCTTCAAAGGCTGTAGGCTTTAAAGTTTGCCCATAGACTCTGGTCTTAAAGTGCAAAATTAAAATATTATTATTTATTGATATACAGATTACTATTGCTGAGAAAACAAAGCAGTCCTGTTGTACCTAGCCTGTCTTTTGCTGAATTCACATGACAACATATCTTCACTATTCCCTGTTAGTGCCAGCTGTATTAATTTTGTTTCGTCAAACATGCAAACCAACCTTTTGCTCTGCTGATAAAGATTAAAGATTACTACATTCAAACCAAAGGCTAGAAAGTTCAACCTAAAACAATGGCATCATTCTGTTTGAAATGGTTAAGATTAAATATTTTCATTCAGGGAGGATATGCATAAAGTTAGAGAGTAACCTGTATTACCTGGGACTGATCACATGTGTGTGTGGTGCAGCCAGGTCGACAGGCAGGTCTTCCACGGTGGTTGTCTGAGTAACATTACTCCGTACACATGCATAAACAGTACACACCTCCACCTGAAATACACAAACAAATCAGAGGAACACATAATGCACATGTTTGTGTGTGAGTGTGTGTGTGTGTGTGTGTGTGTGTGTGTGTGTGTATTTTGGAGTGCATATCTGCTTTGGTTTGAGTGTGTACCTGCACGTTGTAGACAGTAAAAGGCAGCAGGTCTCCCAGCAGGTAGGACCCCGAGCTGTTGTCTACACTGCCATGAAGCTGGTCATTAAGGTAGATGTAGTAACCAGTAACTGCTCCATTGGGCCGCAGAGGAGGGAACCAAAGCACACGCACTGTGCTGCTGTTAACTGGAACCACCTCAGGGGCGGACATCCCGTCTGGCTCTGTGGAGGGTAAAGAGACACAAAACCTGTTTAATCCTTGAAGAACAAAAGATTGATTTACAGCTTGAAAAGAGGACGATATAATGACATGAGACAAGGTTATTATCAAATAACCATACAACGAGTGTAGAGGGAGAGAAAAAATTCGAAAAAAAAAATGTGAAAACTTTGCTTCAGGCCGCAAATTCCACTCTACAGAAATAATTTATACATAGAAACGTAGGAAAATTTGTCTTCTCACTCACAATCCTCTGGTAGAGCTGTCAGTTATAGTTTGGGCGTAGGATGCACAGATACGCCACCAACATGCACCAACAGCCCCATTGACTCCAGAACATTCTACAGCAGCAGTTAATTGTGTTGATTGCTCTGCTCTGATTGGTCGACCCCAAAGCCTTTCATCTTTTGATGTATCTCTCACAGAAAGAGAGAACCAGACACACGCACACACACACACATGGACGGACGGACGGATGGACAGACGGACGGACGCACGCACGCACACACAGGTCACTTTATGTGATTACAGTTACAGATACACGCACACACACACACACACAGGTCACTTTGTGATTTTAGTTTTACACATATGAGGGGTATTTTCTGCCAGCGCACTATACTCCTATACGCCTTAAACGCGTCGCCTGTGCCCGCATAAAGACTGATAAATAGGCGTGCGTACAGACACACTTATTGCGAGTACACCTGACAATGAGAGGGTAACAGGTGAAAAGTGCCGTGCCACGTGCGAACGTAGCGGACGCCTGTGCACACGCTCGTCTCACACGTTAAGGCATCTGAAGCGTTGGCTTTAGGACAATAACACACATATATATTATGTTGCAAGCATAAGTTTGTTAATAGGGAAGAATTGGTTTCCGGTTGCATGATAAACCACGGTAAAATGATAGATGATTAGAATTAGTATTTCTGTTACATATTTTAATTATCATTACAACTTTATTTGATTACCCACAAAAAGAGATCTATGTCTGAAGTCTAGTTGCATTTTAGTTTTTAGAAGAGTGCTGTGAGAAAATCATGCTCATCTATAATAACAACACAGATACTTGAGCAAATGCTTTAAGAACAGCCTGCTTATGCACCCTTTAATGTTAATGCACAATCGATAGTTTTCAGGTGTTTACGTAAGGCAGAGGCTGTTATCCTTTTAATGTTAATGCAAATAACAAGTTCTTAAAAAAAATCTAAAATAATAAATAAAATACTTTTATTTGTTGATTTCAATATAAAAATTGGTGAAATGATTTTAGTATGCGTATAAGTATTTTCTGAAAATTTCAAGTGCAATACTGCCATGACACTTTAACACTATAATGGCTATATGAAATGTTCATATTGTTTCATCTCTGTGTGTGACACATAGAGAAACAAAGAATGTATGTTGTGTGCAGGGCGACTGTGAGTCTGTGTGTTAGTGAGAGCCCGAGACACCCTGTGTGTCCGTGTGTGCGTGCACTACAGTGATGATAATCTATCTATCTAGCAGTAAATGAAATGTAGAGCAGTAGGCTGGGTTTATGTAGGTGCATTGGAAGCAAATGAATCGGGTTAACTTATCTGACTGCATTTTCACTAAGAATAATGGATGGATTCTGCATGATCAGCTCACTCCCTCACTTGTTCTCTCTGCATTGTGGTATTATATAGCCTTACTGTCTTCCACTATCCTGTTGATCAAACTCTGACTTCTTTCTGACTCGGACTTCTTTTAATTCCTTTAGTTCATTCCTCCAAGAAAACCTCTTTCAGCACATCCGCAAAGGACACTGATAATAAACCAAAACTCCTATGGTGATTAATACAATATGGTAACCTATGGGGAATGAGTTAAAGATACAGAGGCAAAAAGAAGAAATTAATGAGAAAGACGGCGAAGGACATGGGAAAATCTGACAAACAGAGGACAAAATTTAATCTGTGAAAGAAATGTTAAGAGTCGGAAATAGAAAACAGAAAATTGTTAATTTAACTGTATAACAAAATAAAGCTGTGAGAAGAAAAGTATTAAAAGAGAAGCGAACAGAGGGAAATAATATGAGAGATGGTGTGTGAGAGAGGTAATCATACAGACTCAATCTATTATTCTAAGTGAAAATGCACTCAGCTAAGAGAAGTTAACCCAATTCATTTGCTGCCAATGCACTTACCTAAAGCCAACCTACTGCTCTACATTTCATTTACTGCAGGATGGCATTATCAACGCAATACTGCACACTGAGCCTCTTTCACCCATACACACAGACACACACGCACATTTTTCTTGCCAATTAGTCCTGATGTTAGCATTGCCCTATAGATTGCAGGCCATGTTAGGATGGTTGGTAGGGTTGAGCTGCATTAGTTAAAATATATTTGGCCTTGGTTTGTGTGTGTGTGTGTATGTGTGTGTGTGCACAGTCTTATGGCAGTAAAATAATGAAATTACCTCCAGAGCTCTCTCAGTTAAACGAGCCATGCTTTGCCTTTAGCACCTAATGATTTTCTAATGTTTTTAATGCACTTTTTATTATACTGCTCAGATTAGAGGGAAAGAGAGAGGCCTCTGACATATGATTATACTGAAAAAGAAAGAGAACTGTGAGGGGGAGAAAGAGACAGAGAGACGGTCAAAGAGTGAAATGAAGACAGAAAGAAAACAACAGACAGTGAACGGTCTCTGACATATAGAGTGATTTGATAGCTAAACCTTAAATGCTGAGAGACTGGACTTAGAGTTAAAGAGGGAAATGGAGAGAAAAGTAGTGATGACAGTTGGATAGTTTGTGCAATTTGTATCTATGGAGACTTTAAGCTGACCCAGCTTGAAAAGGGAAATACCAGTACATGTGAGAACTGATGCTTTGCTCATATTCCATTTAATACACTCAAAGGTCCAGGTTTTACATCCTGTTAAAGAATATCAGTTGTTCATTTAACTATTATTCACAGATTATACAGAAACAGAAAAAGCTGTGAAAACTCTTTTAAGAGGTGCATCATTATTATTTTACAAGGTTCATTATTACCATATACTAAAACAAAAATAAGCACTGAAAAATAGTGTACTAAAATGTATCTGAAACGAAATTCCCTTTTTTAAAAATGGATACGAATAAAATGAACATGAATGTTGCAGTAGTTCAAATGCCATTTAACCAGGTTGTTCAGCTCCTGTCTAATGTTAACTAGCTGTGGTTTTTAAGGAGAGAGAGAGAGAGAGAGAGAGAGAGAGAGAGAGAGAGAGAGAGAACTCAAATCAATTCTTAATCTAAAAGATTTAAGCATTATGGCCGTTTCTACTGTACACAGTTCTCCAAATGTTTGTTGCATGTATATGCAGCTACATACTTCTCAGACATTATTATTTGCCCTAACAATAACACAATAAAACTACATGTTATAAAAAACTAAACTAAAACTAACAAAATATTAAGAAAATTATTAACAATGTGATAAGAGATTGTGTAAAAAAAATAAATAATAATAAGAACTAATTGAACATTTAAAGATATTATATAAAATATTTTGGTGTTTTTCATTTTGACATTTAAGTTTATTTTTCTGTTGAATTACAGAATATCAACTGTATAGAGCTGATCATTCTTGCACTGTGATTGGCGGGATACGATCGTTTGATAAATCACACGTGAACCCTGTCGTGAGACGAAATATACGATCAGATCTGTGCTCGTTTCTACGCTTGTTTGATAAATGAGGGCCAATGAGCCCAGTTTTCTTCATGTGGGATGTTAGTCATCAGTAGTAGCCAGTTCATTGCAGTGAGGGCATTTCTTGAGTCTCGACCTCACTGTATAAAATGAGCTGCTGTGACCTCTAGGATAATCACAGCCTCATGAAACTTTACAACCACAAACTATAGACATAGAGCATTCAGGATGTGCAGCTTTCCTAGGTATATTGATTATAAGGGGGTTTCTCAGCAGTTTGAAGAACAGAAGTGCTCGTCACCCAATCGCTGAAAATACAGAAATCTCCATGACCAACGTTTTTGAAACCAAATCACCGCATGGATTCTTCTATGTTGTTCCAAAGGTCTTGGCGTATTGATGTTATATTCTGGAGGGTTTTTCTGACCATTTTTCTTGGTATGAATAAAATTGCATTATTGAGCACCAAATGTGTGTAGCAAATGGTATCAAGCCAAAAATTGCTGAAAAAACTTATGGGACATAGTTGAACATGGAAATGGACAGAAAGCCAACCCTAATGTTATGACTCTTTATACAGCATAATAGGTTCCAATAAATAAATAATGAATCCATTAAGTCATTTTTACTAGATATTTTTGACCAGAACAACTTGACACACAGTGCTAATCTTCATGTTCACACCTTTCAAATGATGTTCACCACTTCTATGTGGCATTTATTGTTGACCTGCTATCTCCCCCTAAACATCCACTGCCCACAACCACCAATTCTCAAAAATAAAGGACCCCGACTGGTAATTTGTTAATTATAGCCTGCATAAGAATGGGAACAGCCATGTTTGCTGTCCCGTTTGACAGGTAGAAGTGTGTGTGTGACTATATGTGCATGTGTTTGTCTGTATGTGGTGCCAACAATCATTTTATAACACCTTAAATCTGCCTCACACACACAATTTGTATTGATTTCATGCCTCAATACATGATGTGTTTAACATCTCCTGTGAAGCACAGAGTTGCAAAGAAGCACACTTTTATACAGACACCTCTCCTGGCTGTATTGAATTTACATACTGTACCTGGCTGATACACAACATATATACATACAGCATGTGAACAATGACACTCACATACAGTGGCTTGCAAAAGTATTCATACCCCTTGGATGTTTCACCCTTGTTGCTTTTACACATGAAATCATGGTCAATATAATTTGGCCTTTTTAAAAAGAATTAGCAAAAAACCCCTCTTTTATATCAAAGTGAAAACAGAGTACAAAATAGTATAAATTAATTAAAAATATATAAGGTAAAATAAACGATTGCATTAGTATTCATACTTTTTAAAGTAACTGACCTAATTCAACAGAGTTTCAGCTAGTTGATGCAGCAGTGTCACAGTTAGTGAAATGGAGATCACTTGAGTACAGTTGATGTCTGTCAAGTGATCATAGCAATATGGACCTTGTTTAAATCTGCCTAGAGATGGCCGTCCTCACAATCTGAGTGACCGGACAAGAAGAAGACTGGTCCTGCAGTCCTGCATACTGCTTCCATTTCTTAATGATGGTTTAACTGAACTCTGTGGGATGTCCAGTGAGTTTAAATTTCTTTGTAGCCATCTCCTGACTTCTACTGTTCATTGATCTTTTCTCTGAGTTGCTTGAAATGTTCTTTTGTCTTCATGTTGCAGTTGTAGCAGGAACAGTGATGAACCAGAGACCGGACCTCCCAGACACATGTTTTTTTATACAACGATCACTTGACAGACATCAACTGCACTCAAGTGATCTCCATTTCACTAACTGTGAAACTGCTGCATCAACTAGCTGGAACTTTGTGGAATTAGGTCAGTTACTTTAAAGGGTATGAATACTTATGCAATCATTTATCATCAATTTATTTTACCTTATAGATTTTTAATTAATTGATATTATTTTGTAAAAATCTTTTTTCACTTTGATATTAAAAAGGGTTTTTTTTGCAAATTCTTTTTAAAAAGGCCAAATTATATTGATATGTAAAAGCATAAAAAGGGTGAAAAATCCAAGGGGCATGAATACTTTTGCAAGGCACTGTATATCCAAAATAATAAGGCAATCATGAACTAATCATTTGTTGGCCAAATATCACACACCTATCCTGTGCACATACCTCCATCCTCTGTGGTGACGCTAATGGTTGCCTCAGTTGTATTATGTGCTCCGTTGGACACCTTTACTGACATCAGATAGGTGGTACTAGGCCAAAGGTCACTTATCACAGTGGAGATGATCTCAGGGGGGAAAGCCAAGATTTGACTTGACTGGGCAGACGCTATTGTCAGAAAGAAAGATTCTACGTCTCCCTGTAGGTCTTCCAAAGCTGAGAATGAAGAAAAAAGAGTGAGGGAACAGTAGAGAACAGACACACACAAAAAATTAAATTTGTTTTTTATGTAATTGTTTGTTTGTTTTGGTAATCATCAAGTCACAGAACAATCATCTTAGAATATACTGCCATGAAAGACCTTTACTGTATGTTTAAGAGAGAGGGTAATCTTACAGGGTTGTGTCCAGTTGACCTGTACGGCAGTGTGATTGATGGCGATGGCAGACAGAGAAGGAGAGTGGTGGGGAACCCCCGCCATGGTCACCGCTGTAACAATCTCTCCTGAGGAGAAGCCCACATCATTATGTACCTCTAACTGGTACTGGTAACGGGTGAATCTGTTGAGAGAAAGGTTGGTTCTTTTGATATTTCGCTTTCCTTGTGAGTCAAAAGCTACTAATGTTGCTGTGAATTATTTTCAGGATCCTGAATAAAAGGCAGTTTTGTGGATGTTTCAAAAATAGCTTGGACAGGAAAAAGAAGCAAATGCTCCTGGTACTGGTAATGACATGTAAATCAGTGCTCCATTGAAGGAATAAGGAGACATAATATGTCTGATAGTGATACTCTGTAAGAGGAAAATATGGGATCAGAATTTCAGTCGTGTCTACCTTCATCTGTTTGTTCACTTTAACTGTTAGTCCTGGTAATATGGTGACTCCGATTAAACAAAGACAAATTACATTCTCATAAAGTACTTTCTCTTAAATCCTGCAAAGTGAAAAAGTGCTGACACATTCAAAAGTTTTTCAGTTTACTACTTGAATAAAGCACAAACCCGAAAAGAGTACACCCAGAGCCGTTTAGCAAGCATAGAGGGGGAAAAAATTAGCTTCCACCAAGTGCCAAACTGAGATTAGGGGACGCTGTGTGAAAAACAATTTAATTCTTTGGGATATTTGCTTAATGTATCTTTGAGCGGTATTAAAAGATCGGCATCAGCGGCAGCTCGCCGATCGGCTCTGCACACACGGTTTGCTGCGGCGCTGGCGTTTGCTCTAGAGCTCATTTCAGTAATCTCACCTGCTTAGGCCTTTATCTTGGTAGAACAATTTGGTGCCGGAGTAAACATGGAGCCAGCGATGGAGATCTTCAGAGGGGGGAGGGGACATGGCTGTTACCGTGGGGACCGTGGCAACGGCCAGGGGCTGGTGGGTTTTACGTCTGAGCAACTTGTATCTGAAGGGGAAATTTGAATAAAAGAAAACACACACACGGTTGGATGTTTAGGAATGCATTAACACACAACACATGCTTACAAACACAGACACACACTATACCCACATGGCAGTGCACACATGAACACAAAAACACACACACAATTTTCAACTGACTCCTCTCCTTATCGCTCATTTCCTCCTCTTCTGCTGTTTTTCATCATCTCTATTCTTTTGCGTTCACTGTATCTCACCCTCCCTCTGTTGTTTTTTTCTGCAGGGTTTGTGTTTTCCTCTCCCCACAGTGATGCTAATTTCTGCTGTAATCAGAAGAGAAGGGCTTAATGCCGCCTTTTAACAAACCCACTTAGACAAACACACAGAGCTGAGCAGAGCAGAACAGAGAGACGGGCTCATGCATTTTAATCGCCTGCCAGGAAAATGGACCTTTATTTTAGGCCTAATCACTGACAGAGTAGAACAGGACAGAACAAAACGGACCAGAATGTGCATTAGGACTGAGAAAACAGTGATTAAAAAATGCACAACACTTAGCTCATTACCAGGGCACTCATGTTAGCAGCTTGTTAACGTGTTCCTATCTGCTTGTTTGCTTAAGTTTTTCAGTAACAATTGAACATTTCCAGAAGAGTCTCTCAATAACAACTTGCTGAAGATTTTAGTCTTGGCAGCCTAGTTTCTTACTTTGGGCTTTAGCTAATGAATAAAAACACAGGGTTGATTCAAATTATGTAAAGTTATGATGGTTACACAGATTGGGGTCCACTCATATTAGCTCTTCATAATTAGTATTGGATTTTGGATGTGTATTTGCATGTAGAGAAATATTAAAACCCTCTTCTTCTTACTTCTCTTTTACTCGGTTACATTTCTACAACTATCAGAAAACAGTAGATACAATTTGTTTGGTTCTGTGCAATTAGAAAGCAGTTATGGCGGATTGATTCATAATGGGAATGCTGACTGAATCATGTTGAGATTGCTGATATGAAGAGGTAAATCTGACCTTGACACTATGTACATTTCATGGTGATATTTGTGTCAATTAAGTAATGTGAATTCAACACACTTATTATCCCTCCTCTGCCATTGTGCTTTATGTTCTTCCCTTGTTCACACAGGTTCAGAAAACAGATGGGTCAGACAGCCAAGTAAAGGGTAATGTACACATTGGGTCTCCACTCCAGTATTCACTTCACAGTGATGACCTGTTCATTTTACATTAACCCTTTTATTTTGTGGCTACTTAATAAAGATATCAATATTTTTGACAGAAGGTACAGATTTGAAATAGATATAATTTGTTTTAAAAGAAATAGTCCATTACATTCAGTGGATGGAATAGCTAAACTCTGCAGTCCTCAATGATTATTTGAACGGATGCATAAAATGACAGCAGCACCTGATTGATGTTTTCTGCCCTGTAACTGTAAGGTGTGTTGACATTTTCATGAAGTGTTTAGAGACAACAAGTCTTTGAACACTGCCATGGCCCATACAGTCTTCTTCAGTTTTGTTGTTTTCTCAGATATTTGACTCTTTGTGTCTTTTTAACCTCTCTTGCTTCATGTGTATTGTTTTCTTATTCACTTTTTTTCTTTATTTTACTGGGGACAGTTCATTATACATAGTAGAGCGTTGAATCCCTGAATTGACCAATCAGAATCAAGTATTTAACAAAGCACTGTCATAAGGTAAAATAATTGTCATTTGATCAATATTGACACATTTCCAAGCATAGTTATATCTAAATATATCTAAAGTTTCACTGTCCAGTAAATGTATTGCAGTTATTGCAGAGCAATAACAAGCTTTTACATGACTGTACGAGGGAAAGTCATGTGAATAAAGTGAAGTATCACAATTTTCATTCCAATCACTGGATGTGTCTGTGTGTTCTAAAGCTCTTGAGGTTATTTTACACAAGTGGTACTATTGCTCACAACAAAGTTGACAAGAATAAAAAAAAAAAAACAAGGTAATTTGTCTGTGATGGTGCATCTTTGCATGTCAATGTTTTACTAATATAACTTAAGCTTACAGTACACAGTAATACAGACTGCCATGTATGCCCAGTGGTCTAAGACTAAGACGAGCCATCCTTGGTATGAATTCTGTGTATTATCCATCTTACCTGATGTTAGGTCCATTGGGCCTGCTTGGTGGTTGCCAGGAAATGGCGAGGAAGGACTCACTGACTGTCACCACAGACAGCGGTTCAAGGCCTTCAGGGATTGTGGGTAATGTGGTAGCAGGCGTCGGCAGGCTTTCTGTACATCCTCCAACATTTCCACCACCGCTGGAACACGCCAATACAGTAATACTGTAGTTTGTATATGGAATGAGGTCCGTTATTGTGAGGTTGAGCTCAGAAGCACTGCCACTGTCATGGAAGATGCGGGGTTCTGGGAGGCGGATCTCAAAGCCATGTATTTCTCCATTGGGAATAAGAGGAGGAGACCATGTGACCTGGAACATACATGTGTTGGATTTAGATATTGGGTTGGTCATTTAAAATACAGTATTGCTATAAGAATATAAGAGAACAGTGGAATCTAAAGGCCTAATTCACTTAATCTTTTCTAACTGTCCAGAAAAGTCATCTCATTGGTTGGCTGGGCATTCTGAATGTTCTCGGCATGCTGAGGACAGCAGAAAGCTTTTAGATGGATGAACTACAGGAAGTCATGGCACAGTGTGTGCATGTGCGTGTGCATGTGCAGAGCTTGTAGTGTGTGCTCATGCAAACACATATCTGCATCACAGTGTGAATGTATGTGTGGTCAGTTAAGTGCTACCAGTGATATCGTGCAGGTAGTATCTGTGTGTGCATATATTTTCACCTGGACGTGTGAATGTAAGGTGTTAGGATGGTCACTGTGTGTGTTTGTGTGTGTGTGTGTGTGTTAAACTCTCTTGTGGGGAAAGATAACCTGACTTTGACTTCAGCAGAAGATTCCTTTCATCAAATTTAAAACAGAGTACACACACACACACACACACAAACGCGCGCACATGCACAAACACCATGCTAAAATAATGAAAACGGCTGGTAATGGAATTGCTGCATGCAAAAACAAAAGCTTGCTGTCGTTGAGCACTGCATCTGATTTGGAAACAGTTCAGTCTGTCAGCATTTCAGAGTGAAGATGAAGGTAACTGGCACACACACAAATGGTAATATACACACACATATATGCACACTCACTAAAAAAAACTTACACATATACACACACACATGCACACACATTTGAATCACAGATATATATACAAAAATGTTTTGTTTATACATTCACATACAAGATACACCTAAATTCAACAATTGCGAACACACACACACACACACACACACACACACACACACACACACTGTCTCTGACATACTTATGGATACAAACTGTCATGTACAATAAGTGATCAGTTCAGAGCTTGTTGAGACTTATGAGTTCAGGTGATTAAGTGGTCAATGTTGATGAGAGTATTATGAATGAACGTCAAGAATAATTATTTCTCATGCAACCTTGATATTAATTTAACAAGTGACACTGTGAGGTGATACAGGACACACACACACACACACACTCTGATCCACACACACAACCACATATGGGCAGGGTCATGTTAAGTTAGGTAGCTCATTTCCCAAAGTGCGTGTTGGGTGTGCTTTGTGGTGGAAGTCATTTACAGATTGAATAGCCTGATGTAATCTAGAGATGGTGAAGACAGCAGAGACCCTGGGCTGACACAGAGCACTGGGGCTAAGGCCAGTACAGTAGGTGTGTGTGTGTGTGTGTGTGTGTGTGTGTGTGTGTGTGTGTGTGTGTCTGTATTTGTGTTTATGTGTATATGAGTGAGAGAGAGAGAGATAGATGATAAGGTTGGTAGTGAGAGAGAATGGGTGTATGTGTAAGGACATGGTGCTTGTGGTATGTGTGTGTGTGTCTTTGCGCATCAAAGGCACTGGGAGTGCTAACCTCCGCAGCTGACAATACAATTCTATAGTCTACTTGTACATGCATCAGTGTTATCACTTACATATTAAGATGCATTTAAATTGTCATCCTGCAAACAGACTCTCTGGATATGGGATCAATCCTAATTCCTCTTTATTTATGGTGAAAAAAGTGAAAAGAAATATTTATGATGGGTCATAGATCCAAACACAACCAAATTCAAATGAATGGTTTAATTTGAATTGTATCAATAAGCCTTCAGAAAAACTAATTAACTAACTAACTAACTAACTAACTAACTACTAGCAAAGGCATAATTATCTTGGCAGACATAAACACTTAGTGTGGTTACAGACATTTCCTGTCTTTGTAAGTTTTTTTGTGCCAAACCCCTGAACACTGACACAGCATCTGTAGCACTTTAGTCCAATACAAAATCTGCATCTGCAATCTGTGTTGATTTTCATACCTCCATGCATCACACACACATAAACTATTCAACATCTGATGAAGCCACAAATACGTCAATTACAGAGATTCCATCCTAATTTCTGAAAAGTAGACATTCATTAGACTTTGCATTGGGAGTATCCCCCCATAAAGAGAACACAGGCAAAACATAAACGAGCAAAGGAAAGTGAATACCTCAATAAGCAAGAAATGATATGAAAGAGAAACCATTTAGAGAATGAAGGGAGATACTCAAAATCCTGTCTGTATTGTCAAGGTCAATTGGTAACCAGGAAGCAGCCTGCCTGTCTGTCCAATTAGCAACAACCAGGAAGGAACACTTTCCTTATCGGACCTATGACCCCTAAAGCTGTGCTGCTGCAGAGATGACAGGGGCGGTTCTGAAATGATGACAGGCATTAGCATTTTTCTGCAGTTAGCATTAGTGTGGGGCTGTGAAAGCATGTGTGTGTGTGTGTGTGTATCTGTGTGTGTGCACGCATACAATATTGTTTCAGTGGCTTTCATTGATGGGGCCTTGATGTTGGATTAACCAGTGGTGGAACTTAACTCTGGCCCCTCCTTCAAAATGGCCGACAGGAAGGAAGCTGCCTCAGACAGGGTCACAGCCCCTCCCATTTTCTGAAGGGGACCTTGAGTTGAATGTTTTTCTTTCTCATTAAATCCCAAGACGGAAAGACAGAGGAATCAGTGTGACATTGCTTTGTCTTCTCTACTCTGAGGGACTGAAGTTGCATTGCATATGTTTTGTGCTCTGATGCCAGATCCAAGATGTTTTTATAAGTGAACCTTTAAAAAAAGGTGCCCATACCTGAAGCAACTCTGGCCCCAAGACCTTCACCTTTGGAGGACTGAGACCAGCTGGCCGGGAAGGTCTGGTGGTGACAGTGACCCAGGGTCCTGCAAGTATGTAACAATATGTGGTGAATGATCCTAAGGCGAAACAACAAAGACTGGAAGTATTCATCTTTAGTTTTGACAGAAAGCTGTACATTCTGTAAAGAAAATAATATTAAATGCAACAAACACACAACTTGGGCAGATTTTGTTTGAGTTAAAATCATTAAAATTGCCTTACCTGTGGTGTTGCCAGCCTGATTGTGGAGCACAAGTCGATACTGGTAGCTCGTCCAGGGACTGAGGGCTGATGAAGAGTCCAAAAAGGAAAGAGGGGGAAGGTCTGGTGGAAGATGGCCCACTGTGGATACTTGTTTAGTCCCAGTAACTCTACGCTCAACCAGCCACCTATGCCCAGCACAAGATACAATGGGATTTAAATATAAATAGGAGTGTCACAGAGGGATTGAAGTGTATGTACATGATTATCTCTCACCGCTCCAGTGGTCCATTGCTCTGCTCCGGTGCACCCCAGGACAAGAGAACAGAGGTTGGGGTGTCAGAGTAAAGGTGCGGGGCAGGAACCCCTTCAGGGGGAGCTGGGAGCGTCCGGAAGTCCTGAGACATACCAGACACTGAACAACCCACAGTGGTGCATGCCTCCACCTAGATGTTGGAGAACAAATTTGTAACTTCACAATGTTATATGTGTTTCTTCTGTTTTCATTGTAAGCCAGCCATTTTCTTCAGCTGGTAAAACATCTATTTATAGGAATGACCCAGTAATTTATTGCAAACAAACATTGTGATTTGTTCCTTTAGTGAAGAACAGTTTAACAACATGATTTATTCAACTTTAAATGCCATGCTACAATAACTAATAAAGTGGAAACAACAGGAAAATAAAGACTGCAGTAACATTTGACATATGATACTCAATTTCCAGTAAAAATAAATCTAGTTATCTAATTACGCTAACTGTATTTTACTTTGTTTAAATAGCATAATATCATGTCTTATCTATTGTACCATCGGAGGCTTGGGCGGTTTGCACAGTATTACAGCATATCAGGGTTTTTAGAAATCCAGAAAGATGATTTTCTTTTTTCGAAAATACAGATGGTGCTCTTTCAGTCTATGTATTAAACTGATGGAGAGATTTTGTCCCCTTCAGTGACCTGTCAGGAAGGTATGACTGTATGAAAAAACAAATACCACCTAAACCTATACCAAAAGGTACAGCATTGTGTTCTACTATAATATTATTGTGATATATTGTACCTGGAAGCTGTAGGTCTGGTATGGTTGTAGGTCGAGGAAAGTGTAGCTAGTGGTGTTCCCTGGAACAGTGACTGATAGAGGGGATGAATCTGAAGCTGCACTGAAGAAACCAGAAATGGGGCTGTGGAAGGAGTCTTGTTTGATAATATTATCAGTATTCAAGTTGGTTTCATTGTATTCTGGGTTTGACAGTAAAAGACTTGGGTTAACACTAACAGTATTGGGTTCTGTGCGGTGGACTGAGATGGATGCGTTGGCTTGGCTTCTATCGCTCACACCAGTGGACTGAATCTGGTTGTCTTCTGTGACACCAGGCCTCAAGCTAGAGAGAGGGTTAGGGAGAAGGCTGGACGTAGTGTCACGGGCTGTTCTTGTGCTGTCATTACTGCCTGCGGTGACACTGGATATGGGGACATGGCTTGAGCCTGCAGTGGTCAGACTAGATGTTGTCTTGAGGTTATGACCTGAGCTGATATGTGCGCTCTCAGTGCTGGACAGTAGGCTTGTGTTACGACCTGAGCTGGAGCTGAGGGTCATGATGGTGCTGAAGACTAAACTGGGTTTGAAATCTAAAGAGCAGATGGAGTTGGGGCAAATGTAGATGGTGTAATTGATGATAATGCCATTTGGCTGGGAGGGAGGAGCCCAGGTAATTGTTACACTTCGAGGATGGAGCCCAGATACAGTTGGAGTGTCCACTGGTCCTGGACCTGGAGGTAAAGAAAAATAAATGGATAAAGAAACAAGGAGAGGAAAACACAAAAGGCAAGAGAAAAATATACTCTTTGCATGCTTGCTTATGAGAGAGTGAGAGAAAAGAAAGGAGGGGGATTTATTCTAAAGAATTATTTGACAAGTAACATCAAGAATGACATCAGAAGGACAAAGAGTGATTTTGCCATCCCTATCCAAGGGATTAACATGAAGACTCTCCTTCTCTCTCAATTTCTACCCTGAGCAAACCAAGATTGTATTTATGGATTTATGCTGCACTTGTGACTGTTTGAATTTGAGTCTATGTATCTTTCAGCAGAGGAGGTGATGTGCAGCTCAGGCTGGAAACATGAGAGTCCAACTTAACACTGGCTTTGCTAAACACAAATAAGGGATGCTAATTTGGACTTTTCTTTCTGACCAATAGCAACCTTCATTAACCATCATTAACTGTTAAAGGTTCACAGAGAAGGAGGCAACCAAGTCTCAGTTCACCCATCTTGGAGAGCTAGAGGCTCGGAAATACACTGCAGACATGTATCAGTCGAGCAACCACAATGTTGCATGCATTATTGTGTAGACATGCAGCCACATCTCTAATCTTTCCTTACACACCCTTATCATACTGACAGTGATGCTTTTGTTATGTTGCTCCAAGTAGATCTGACACTGTGACTTGCTGCCTCTACTCCTTCCCAGCTCAGTATGTGTTGCATTGCCTGGCAAAGGTGGCGGTTTCAGCAGCACAGAGGTCCGCAGTGACCCTCAGACAATAACCTTATAGTTTCAAGTTCATATATAGTATTAGTAGGTAAAAATACTTGTTGATTAAGGGTTAAACGGTTAACTATAAACATCCCTAACACATATACAGTGGCAAGAAAAAGTATGTGAACCCTTTGAAATGACCTAGTTTTCTGCATTAATTTGTCATAAAACTTGATCTTATTTGCATCTAAGTCCCAAGTATAGACAAACACAAAGTGCTTCAACTAATACCACACAAACAGTTATAATATTTCATGTCTTTCTTGAACACATCCTTTAATCATTCAAAATGATGGTGGAAAAAGTAAGTGAATCCTTTGGCTAATGACTCCATTAAGAGCTAATTGGGGTCAGGAATTAGCAAACTTGGAGTCCTAACAATGAAATGAGATTTGAGTGAGGTGTAGAGATACTTTGACCTGTAAAAAATACTCAAACATGTTGAGATTGCTATTCACAAGAAGCATCTGCTCACGTGAACCATGCCTCGCAAAAAAAGAGATCTCCGAAGACCTGTGATCAAGAATTGTTTATTGCATCAGACTGTAACAGGTTACAAAGTAATCTCGAGACTTCAGGTATTCACCAGTCCACAGTTAGACAAATGGTCCACAAATGGAGATGATTTAGTACTGTGGCTACTTTCCTAGAAGTGGGCGCCCAGCCAAGTTCACCCCAAACGCAGAAAGCTCAGTGAGGTAAAAAAAGAACTTCAGAAACTTCAAAAAGTAAATCTGCCTTTTGGAGTGGTCCAGACCTCAATCCAATAGAGATGCTGTGGAATGACCTCCAGAGAGCCGTTCACACCAGACATCCTATCCATATGTCTGAGCTGAAGCAGTTCTGAAAGCAAGAATGGTCCAGAATTCCTCCTATTTGTTCAGGTCTGATCAACAGCTATCAGAAGTATTTGGTTGAGGTTATGACTACCAAAGGAGGCTCAACCAGTTATTAAATCAAGGGTTCACTTACTTTTTCCACCATCACTTTGAATGTTTAATGGATGTGTTCAATAAAAACACAAAATATTGCAATTGTTTGTGTGGTATTAGGTTGAGCACATTGTGTTTGTCTATACGTGGGACTTAGATGCAGATCAGATCACATTTTATGACAAATAAATGCAGAAAACTAGGTCATTTCAAAGGGTTCACATACTTTTTTCTTGCCACTGTATATGAAATAGGGCCTACACATGCATGCAGACACTCTTATGGCCCATAATTTGAGTAATTACAGAGAGGGTTACAAATGTTACTAGTATAGTTGTGTGACACTTTAAGTTTGATATATAAAAAATGATAATTGAGATTAACTTTTAGTATTTAATAAAATGCTGCCTCTCTAAGTCGATTGGTCGACCAATTGGTTGTTTTGGCTGATTAGATGAAATCAACTAAACAATTGCATGAGTCTTAGTCAAAAATAATTTCTTGAGTCATGAGACAGCCATACAGGTCAGGAGACCAAATTGGTGTAATTGCATCACAACCGATCTTTCTGCAGAAACACAACTGTGGTTTCACAGAGCAAATACATGTCTAATTTGGGTTTACTGTGCATTCATGTTCAGTGCCATTCTCAATGCCAGGGAGTGCCTTAAATTCATATGTCCAGAAAGCAAAATGATCCTCAGTAGTATACTATAGAAGCAGACTGATTTGCATCAGAAGGCCACAGGCCATACATGGTCACATGATCAGCGCATATCCATGCACGGATAAGAACCTAAACAAGACTTGTCAGAGGGATATTTCACTCCACAGTAGCTCATTTGAAGGTAATGCCCCTTCCCCCCTCCTCCCCCGGCATTTACATCCCACTGTACTGCTCTATAATGGACACACACAGATGCATGTCCATATACGTAGACACACACTCTTCCTGACACACACTCACATGCCCACACCCACAGTGATGCAGTATAGCAGTAATGGTGCTGTGTGAAGGGCAAGCAGATCAAGGTGACTGAGCGGACTGAGGGAGCGTGCTGCGTCGCTAAGTGCTACCGCTAACCGCTAACGGCTTTCCCAGATGGCGGCGTGTGTGTGTGTGTAAGAGAGAGACAGAGAGAGAGAGAGTGTGTAAGAAAAGATGAGCAGTATACGTGCATGACTGTTTGAGAAATAATGTGTGCGAGCATATATGTGTATGTCAGCATGCATGCACGCAAGACTGAATGTGTGTATTTTGCAGACAATCTAGTAACTGATAGGTCTTTCTTACTTCTTACAGACTGAGTTTCCAACTGACATTCAGTGTTTGGTCCATGATGCTCCAGCTCTCCTAAAAGTTTAAAATGTTTCGAAGTGTAGTGTATCATGCAGTTCTAATGTTTTGCATCATACTTAATTTAGATTTGATCTTTTTCAGTAAGTCTCCCGTATTTCACACAGCATTAGTTTGTCTGGTATATTTAGCACACACCAGTTTTGATACATACAAAGTAAAACAAAGGTATTCAGGCAAACCCTTTGAAAAATTTGGAAAATCTTGTTGGTGAATTTACCGATGGACCCAAATGACTAATAAAAGCAACTATGTATGTACTGATGTACAACCCTTATTTCCAAAAAGCTGGGACGTTGTCTAAAATGTACATAAAACAGTATTGTATCATCTGTTAATCCTTTTTGATAAATATTAAATTAAAAAATGTACAAAGACAGTATACTGTATAATGTCCAGACGGATAAACTTTAGTCTTTTGTAAATATAAACGCTGAATTCTCAGTTTGATGCATTTTGTTGATATATACATTTTACATTTGGAATTAGTTGTATTAGGCAGCATAAAAAAATTGCGTTTGACCGTGCGTGCCCACACAATATAGAGTAATGTACAGTCAGACACACAGAGAGGCACGTAACAAATAAAGATTCACAGAAACATTAAAATGGCAGCTAGCCAGCCAGTCTCTTGCACATACACTCGCACACTTTTTCGATCCCTCACACAATAAGCAACAGTATAAAAATGATGGTGTAAAGCTTGGCTGATTTTACAGATCACAAATTGTCCCACCAACATCCCATCTTTCTTTCTATCTTTATCTCTCCTTCTGTCTTTCTTCTTCGCTCTTCCTTTCTTTGACCACTTCCTTCCTGCCCCCCCCCACCATTTTCTTCTGTCTCTCTCTGTTACTCGTGCTTTGTGTCACAGTCTCTCTCCCTCTTTCTCTCTCTCTCTCTCTCTGGTCTCCCTGCTAAATAAACAATGCAGAGAGTTGACCTTTTGGGTTAACAGGTTTTTATGCTAGCTCTACTCAGCACTCACACTGATTCAATTACCACCAAAGGTCCACTGAACCCCACGAATAACCAAGAAGCCCGTCTCCCTGTCCGTGGATGTGCCTATCTGCCGGCCTGTCTGTGTGCTTCATTGTGCTCTCACCGGTCTTTGCGGAGGGTTGAAGTGTTTCTCGACTTGTTTGTCTAATTGGAAAAGTATGTATCCTTCAATCTGTTTCACTAAATTCTTGTCTGCATTATCAAAATGTTTTTCTGTTCGAACACACATGAAAAAACACAAGTAAGGGATGCAGAGAGAGAAGAGGACTGCAGAAAGTCCTCAAACGAAAAAACACAATCCAGTCACCTTGATGCAGCCCCCATCAACCACCCAAAATAACCCCCGTTGTCACCCCCTATTCCTCCCTCATTCCCTCTCTCCTACCCTCCCCCCATCCACCTCTCCCTCTAAGTGTTGAGTGTTATTTAGGCTTTACTGGCGCGTGTAAAATTCTGCAATTTGAAGGGCTGTTAAGTTTTTCAATTGAAATTTTCATTTAAGATGCAGGTGATGCTTTTTCCCTTTTTTTATTTTACTGACGCTTTACTGCTCTCTGGATAGGAGGGAACGAGTGTTCTGGGAATGCGTAGCTACCCCTCTCCCTCTGGCTTCCTGACTCCTTTTCTCTCTTTCTGCTCCGCTATTCTGTTTTTCCATCGCTCATCCTCCCTTTCCCAAATGCTCTTCTTCTCCCTTGTCTCCCACTCACCTTTTCTCTCTCCCCTACCTCTCTGACTTATTCAATCCCCATGCCTTTTCCTCTTTCTTTCCCCTCTCCCTTCATCCCTCCGCCTCCTGCTGTTACTCCTCCTCTCTCCAGTAAAACACAGTAGCAGAAGGCTAAAACAGGAGTGCGGGGCCGCCAAGCCTTAAATCACATTTATAAGGATTTGGTTAGCATAGTAATAACACAATCAACTGACAAGGGCTGGGAGAGGGGGAGGGAGGAAGGAGTGTGTGTGTTTGTATGTGTGTTGGTGTGTGTGTGTGTGTGTAAGTGCTTGGGTGTATACATGTTATGTAGCTTCTTGTGCATGTTTGTGTGTATGTAAGGCCCTGTGTAGATGTAAGTGTGTATATCTGTGTGTATTCATGTGAAGAGAAGAGGAAGGTTATTATTTTTAGCCTCGCACCGGCCTAAGTCTGCATGTGTGTGTGTTTGTGGGCATGTGTGTATGTGGGTGACTAGGCTTTTGAAGGTGAGTCGAGGCTCCTAGGAGTCATAATGAGGACAAACGCTGAGCTTTACTGTAATCAAGATGCTTACGACATGGTGTCAAAACGTGACAACCAATACGCTGAGAATTTACATTGCATTTCATATCTTTACTTTTCCTACAGATTATTTAATGTCATTGCTGCTTTAGGAGACACTGAAGAGGAAGTGAGAAAGAGGATGATGCATGACCAAGGTCATGAGCTTGATTTGTATCCATAACATCATGAGTTGTACATTAGTCTTTAAGTACATTGTAACCGCATCACGCTACCTGAAATGTCAATCATTCAACATTTTCAATATCCTTTTTCAGTTACTGACTATTTGGAGTGATTCTCTTAAATCCAGGTAACCTTCTGTTAGGGTTGGAGCGGTGCACACAATATTCTATGGTATGAAAATTGATTATAGTGTGTACATCTATGGTACTGAAAAAATGTTTTATTTATTATACATACAAAATGGTTTCAAGTTTCAATTATTATAAAGCATTTGTTAGACCCAAAAAACTCTTGTGTTTTCATTCCTTTAAGGGTAATGTTACTTCTACTACTACTTCTACTACTACGACTCATAATAATGATAATTGTTTGACATTATCTACCGCAAAACCGTGATATTTTCGGTTATCGCACTATGAAAATATCATATCATTGCAATCGTAACTTCTGGTTGTACCACAGAAAGAGAATGGAAAATTGCAAAGTAATATACATCTTCCAAAATAAAATGTGGAATTATGTGGGTGTGTCAAAATATTAAAATCAGTGGGAACTGATTGGGTGGGGTACCCTACTAAAGAAATCATAACTCATAATCCAAGTTCATTTGACTGCTGCGGAATCAGAGCTTTTATTTACAGAAAAAATGCACAAATACATGTTTATAGAGTATAAAATAGTATTTTGATATGCAAAGTAACCATGGGATTGTGCTCACAGTACTTAATTTTCTTTGGACAGCAGAATGAACAGAAAACTGGAAAATATGGTGGGGTTATTATTGTATTAATGCCATTACTCATTCATTAAATAACATAAATTCTTTGTGTTCTGTCATTTCCTCTTACGTCATTTCTGTTGCAATTTTCTGCTTCATATTTCTTCTCTCTCACTTTTTAATTTAAAATCAATTTAGTAAAACAAGCTTCTTTAATGTCCAGCACGCACGCACGCACGCACGCACGCACGCACGCACGCACGCACGCACTCACACACACACACACACACACACACACACATTTTAAGACTGCTTGGCTAAGATCATTTTGTCAAAACGGTGCTTTATTCATACTCCCTATAATACTCTATAACACACAACTACACATGAACGTGCACGCACTTATGCACACACACACAACACACACACACAGACTCTCTTAGATCACTTAGCTAGTGTGAACATGGGAGTAGACAGAGGAAAGGGAGCTGTCCAACACGGCTAGAGTTTATGTTCACAGGAGCCGTCTGTCTGTTCTGCAGCGGCAGGAATTCATAGGGACCAAATTACATTAAAAAGATGGATATAAAACTTTAATGGAATGATAAAAAGGAAAGGAGGAAGCATGGGTCTCTCTCTTTCTCTGTTCTGTCATTAGCCTTCTTTTTCTTCTCTTCCTCCTCCTCTTTCCCTCAATTCCTCATTTTACCTTTTTACTCTGCATTTTTCTTTCTTCACTTTGTCTTTCTTTTTGTCTTTTCATGTTTGAGAACAGAATTGGAGAACAAGTGAGAGAATAAGAGGTAGTGCAAAAGTACAAAGGAAAAGGAAAAATATATGAAAAAGGAAGAAGAAAGAGCAAAGTAGAAATAAAAAAGAGAAAGAGATAAAAGTAGTGAGGTGAATACATACTCCAATCCATATTGTTATTGAAGGCCCATGTTAACATAAACTATGGAATTTAGAGTTCAGAAAAAAAGCAGAAACCTTGCAAGGTTAAAGTTCATATGTCCAAACCCAAATCAAGTTAGGGGGAACTATGAAAAATGCATGTCACTTGAGCATGTGTATGAATTTGTGTGCTTATTTGCTTAGGTATCCCTTTTTTTACTGTATGAAAAACTAAGACAACAAAAATACATCATATCTATTTGGCCTTTTGATTCTTGAAATCTTCCTGAATAAAATGTGGAAGTGCCTGCTGGGGTTGTCATTTTTTGAAGCGTGCGGGAGAGGAGATTATGGAGGAAATGCAGCCTTCCCTGTCACTGCCAAGATGACGAGAGGATGGGTTTATAGTGACAAATTACACATCAGTGTTAGAAATATCCAATCTGGCCACACTTGGCTTTCTCCCATCATGGGTTTAAATCCCTTTTTATTCCGTACCTATCATGTACTCTATTAGTATGTTAAAAAGGTTTTTTTAATGCATACTTTAAAATGATTTGACACAATAGTACTTACTCTACATCCATGACTGAATGTAAGATGTGAAAGTTCATTTTGAGTAATTTATTGAATTCTTTATGACACAAGGAGCTGTGTAAAGGGATGAATCTGGATAAAAGGAAAACAGATATTTGAAAATATATTATTATTTCTTATAAGTACACATGAGTTCTGCTCCAACACAGCTGATTCAAATGATCAGCGTGTCAGCACGTAGCTTCGTAACAAGTCAATAATATGAATCAGCTGTGTTGAAGCAAGGAGGGATATAAAACATGCAGGACAAGTGGTGCTCCTGCAGAGGTATAGGAAACACTACTATAAGCCCTATATTGCACAGAACTAGTATTACTTGGGATCCTCTAGTAATTTGCAATACATGCAGAGATTGTCTGTGATCATAATCCTCTGCAAGCCTGTCATGTCCAAAATTTTCTAAATCAAAATTCCACGGCAAATGACCTTCCATGTTTTGGTAAACCAAGGGCCATGTGATAATATTACTGCCATGCGAATCGGCATCTCTGCTATTTAGCTTGAGAACACTTTGACCTGGTCTGTCATAGTACTGACAATTTGCTGATTTTTTCAATATTCATAATCTTTCTAGCTTAATTATATTTTTGAACCAACCTGTATGTCCGCAGGCTTCATGCTCAAATTATTTATATCAACACAAATTTCCATACTACACAGGCCTAATGTCAGTAAAACCAAGTAAAATACAGGCTTTACATTTCTCGTGATGATGTGCCACACAACACATAGACATGAGGGGGTCATTTCAAAATCACAAATTTTAAATCCTTGGTCATACTAGTCACATGTGAATAGGCCTATAGAGTGTATGGAGGCAGAGCAGACTTAAGCTCAACCCCCACCGTAGGGTAAAACTGTCCATCGCTCTCCAGTGACTTTGAATTGAAAGAAGGAGCCTCCTTGACAATTCTTTCTGTTAACAAAAAGCAGAATGATGTCTTATAACTGCTGTATGGTTAAATGCACTACCAACAGTGTAAAGAACCCAAAACAAAGTTTTTAAGATCTGACAAACCTAAGAACTGAACTTTTAAGAGGACAAAAGTGAATACAAATGTATTATAAAGACTTGTCACATCAGCAGTTACAATGGGAAAAACTGTTATCTTGAAACTCAGTATATTTAAGGTTAAGTTACGTATGCAGTGCATTTTGTCACTAAGTCAAATATCCAAAGTCAGTTTTATTCTAACTAACTTTCTGTAACTTAAGCTAAAGTGTTTGACACGATGAACCTTGTGTTGGAGTTGAATGAAGATAATAAATAAAGTCAAGTATTAAGTACCTTAGCTTGCTAACATATAGCTAACATTAGCTTCCTAACAGCCAACTTGTATTTTCCGGTAGACATTGAGTGCTAAAATAGTCACATGATATGCTTAAAAGTAATAGTTTTTGCCAGGAACAGGCATTTTGTCAGCATTTCAGCCCATGGTTGTGTTTTGTGGCACCGAGAGTTTTCCCCTAGGGTGTCTTTGCTTTCGGGGATTTATCTGCATAACACTTCATGATTAGTATGTGTTACTGCTTGTGAGTATGAGGAGGTGTGTGATTTATAAGGAATACAAGGAGGTGTGTGTGTATGACACATGTTCTCAGTGTGTGTGTGGTTGTGTATGTGGGGGTCAGAGAGAGGCAGCAAGAGGAAAGAGAGGGATGAAGCTTTGAATGACGGGGCACAGTGTGACCGAATGGACACATCTATTACCGTCCACACACATACGGTACACACAAAGACAAAAAGAGAGTGCAGTAGATAAGCACACATTTTCACTCACACAAAAACACACAAATGTACATGCAAACAAAAGCAAAATATTGTCTACCTTAGATATAATTTTTGAGTACATGGGGAAAAAAATGTTACAAAAGTTCAGTCTATGCGTGTGAGGGTGTGTGTGTGTGTGTATGTGTGTGTGTGGGTGTGTGTGGGTGCGTTTGCTGGAGGGAATTCAATTCTGAAGAGCAATGAGAAAAGCATAAGGCCATAATTTAATGCATCCTTAATGTCTGCAATTGTGTGTCTGAATGGGTGTGTGCATGCATCAGTGTTGTGTTCATGTGAATGTGTGTGTATACATACACTGCACATACATGTGTACATACACATTTCTGTGTGTGTACATGTGCATGTATCCTATGTATGCAAATCTCAGCTGCTTAATGATAATGTATGTGATAATAGCGTGGTACTAATTAATTTATAACTTTGCACTGAGGAGGCTGTTCCAGTGGCTAATATGATTCTATTACAGCAATTAGCCCACAATGACACTGGCTAGGTCACTCACACACAGACACACACCTTACAGTATGCAAATCTCACTCTGTCACTGCGTTGCACCCTATCCTGCTTGTCGCCAGGTTTCATTTTTAATACATTTTGTCTGTCTTTCTTATGGTCTTGATCATATTGACCACCTCCATGAAGACTAATAAATTAATGCACTTTTATAAAAATAAAATGTTGGAGACTTTGAGAGAATAAAAGAAAACTGGGCAGAGGCTCTGTTTTTCACATCACAGGCCATATGTTTAATGTGTGAGGCTATTATTTCGATCATCGCCTAAAATCTGTCAACCTTCTTGACTTTAACTTTGACTCAGCAGCACTGACGGCCAACTGACGGCAGAGGCCAACTAATAACCAGCTGCTGCCAGCTACCTGCCAGCCAGTCACTTGCAAAACTTGGCAGGACTGCTCACACAAGCACCCATGCCGCACAATTCAGCAGGAAAAAACAATGCCAACAGGTAGCCTATTTATCTGACCGACCTGCAAGTATGTTTACATCTTCAATAGAGTCATTTATGTCTTATTTATTGTTATTTATCAATGGGTTTTCTCTTTTGCTGTTTTTATAAATGCATTCCTCTGTTAGTCTGTTACATTTTATGTATGCACTTGTGTTAATGCGTCTGTGTACTTACTGTCCTCTGCCGTGCGCAGGGCTGCCCAGGGGCCAACTGTCTGCCCATGCATGTGTGAGACCACCACTCTAAACATGTATTGGTTGTACGGTGACAGGCCCTCTACATGGTAGGAAAAGGAGTCTGTTGCGTTTTCCATAAGCCTAAAGTTTAAGGGAAACAAAAAAAATAGGTTTATTAATATGCATTTGGATTGTTAACCATGTCTGTGTGATGATTGATAATTATTTAAGATTACGTTTAAAATTTGCTACGGTTACTTTGACATTTGCTAGCCAGACGTTTTAGCTGCATTTGCTTATTACCCAAATTTAAATAAAGCACCTGTACTTTTTGTTGATAACAACATTTCTAGCACATGTAGCCCCTTCGTGACCTCTGGGTCAGAGGCATAGACTGCATATAAAGATGGACGACCTGACAGCTCCCACAAAGTGAAAGCAAAACGTCTTGATCGCCCCTGGCTGCAGTACATATTTTAGCCTCCCCCATGTTAGCAGATGAGATACAGATGAGACATTTTTCCAAAAGATGGTTCCGATCATGTTAGGTAGTTGTTATCACTTGTTTGTTTAAGTGTTTTAATGTAATTGCCTCATGATTGGTCAAGCAGGTTTATGGTAACTTAATAACGCTGCTTTACTATGCTGCCAATCACTACTGCACAGGCTTGAGCCGCAAATTATTTCACCAAGTTGGCAGTAGCCATATGTGGGATATTTTGGTTTCATTTTTTATATAGTGTATTGTCAGAGGTGAAATGGTAGGAAATGAAAATGGCATAGATCTAAACAACCACAAAATAATTATTAAATGTTCAGTAGCAAAGGTTACCTGTCCATTTTTGTTTTAATGTATGAAATGTGGTTGTCCATACGACAGTTTTTTTTCTAGAAATGAAAGTCTAACGTGTCTCATGTTTATCTAATTCCAAGCATGTTGTATATTTTATGTGATATAATGTGATCTTTATATATTCATTATATTTTCAGTCATCTTATGAAATTGTCAACAGACAACTTTCACACGGTCACTTAACAGTGACTATCTTGGGAATATGTATAATATTTGTATAGCTTTTTATCTTATTCCCATGCCATACCTGATCCCATACTTGATATAATCTAATGATACAAAGGAATCTGGGACAAAGCAAAAGAATATTGTCATAAATGAGGGACAGTTGACCATTTAGCATCAGATGGATAGAAGGGATGAATGAATGAATAAATCAGGGAACAATGAGATTTCCATAGCAGAGGAGGAGGAGGGCATGGCTGTCTGATATATAATACATGTAGCTAGTCATTTATTTATTACCACAGAATGAGAGCCTCCTCTTCTTGGATTAAATTGCAATTTGTTGTCAGGAAGCATGTAATGAATACATATCAGATGCACACCCTCTCTCTCTTTTTATTCTATCACATTTTCTCTACCTCTCTCTCTCTCTGCCCTGTTCTTTGATTTTTTTGTCTTTTTGACTCTACCCCCGTCTCTCCAGCTCATTTCCTTTCTGTTTTTCTGATGGTCTGTCATATTGATGTGACATATTCAGCTGTGCTGTATAATGTAGCCCTATATATGTACATGTGTATGCATATGTGTGTGTACACATTTTTTAGGTGCGTATATATGTGATACTTGTCTGAGAGTGTCTGTCATCCTTATTATTGTATATTAACACATGTCTCAGACCAACTGCATGTGCTGTGGATCTGTGTGTGCAAACTTCAGTCCAGTTGTTTGGTCTGCTGTGTCTGTGTGTTTTTTAAATCTAAAAATAATTCATATGAAATCACTCTCTCACCTTATCACAGGCCTCTGAGGGGATGTCCTCATTTGCAGGCTATAACGGAGTGGGCCTGGTGCGTTAGAGTGGGCAGGGGCGGACCAGGATACATTCAAACTGGCACTAGTTGCATGAGCCAAGCTCGGAGGTGATAACCCATCTGGAGCTATGACGAGAGAGAGACAAGAGAGCGAAAGGAAGACATGATGACGGAACAGGTTATCAAAGAATGGTCAAGGTGGTGAAAAGGAGATGGGATGGAATGAAGATCAGAAGTTCAGGAGTAAAAAAAACAAGACAGCAAAATAAAATAAAAAAGAACAGAAAAATACATTATAAAGTTATATCAATGTTATATTGAAATTCATTTAATTGATCCACTGCAAACATACAACACCAGCCCAAGAAACATTGCCGCTTAGAGTTGAGTAAAAAGAAGAGATTATTGAGAAAAGTGAAGACACAAGTGAATAGGGAGAAGGGGAGAGAAAAAGGAGGGAAAACATAACAGCAAAAGCAAAATATTTCTTGTGAAGGAGGCACAGAGCCACAAAGAGCCACCAAATTTACGGCAGATATACAACCACTACAACTTCTCTCTCTCTTTGTCTTCCCCACCCACACACGGATACATACACATAACGTTATGACCCGCTCTCTCAACAGTGACCCTCTTTTCCAGCTGAGCATGATAGTATAGTGCTAGTGTTGGAAAATCAGTAAAAACATCTTGATGTCGTATGATAGCCATGCTCTTAACAGAAACAGTGGAGATGCGGGGGAAAGACAGAATAAGAAAGAGATAAGGACAACAAATACAAGGAGAAAATGAGAGTGACTGTAGTGTTGACTATGCGAAATAAGAGTAGGCCCTTTGATGTATAAAGTGACCCTTCAATCAAACACACAGCTCTCTTTCCACTACAACAAGACTGATTGCTGAAGACATCTTATCCTAAAGATGGCTGTTACAAACACACACACACACACACACACACACACACACACACACAGTGTCTGAAAAAAGCCTCAAAATGCTCTTTGAACACTCGCTCAGAATAATATCAGAGGTGGCTCACCAAATTCACATTAATTATCTCAGTGTATAGACTAGGGATGGGGGGGGAAATCATTGTCAAATGCATTGCTGTGTGTTCATTGCGTCTGAACCAATTCGCCATTCGATAAGTTCCACCCCTTTGTTGTCAGGCGCTGCTAAACCGTCAAGCTGTTGGAGCTAGCATTTAGCCATGTGTGACTTTTGCAACATGTAAGAAAACAGTGGATCATGTCATTATTCACTGTATAAACTATGAACAGGAAAGACAGATTCTCAGACTGAAAAAAGGAAGAGATCAAATTTGAAAGAATGGAATTACTACAATTGAACTTGGGTCAGTTGGAGTATGAGGCAATATTTACATTTTTGGACTAACTGCACTCCCTGAAGAACATTTTTTAATTTTATTGGGAAAACAACAGGGTTAAGCAGAGAGAATGGTCTAATATGCATTTGAATATATGAAGGATGTCAAACTAACTCAGCAGAAAAAATAGATTTAAAAAGATAGCGATAGAGGCTAACAAATTCAGATCATAATGTAAAAGTAACAACAGAAAGGCAAAAGACAATGAAAACACTCAAACCTGGGCGCTATGCTTACATATTTTTGTGTGTAAATGTCTATCCATCCATCCATTATCGTTAACCGATTATCCACAATCGGGTTGTGGGGGGCTGGAGCCTATCCCAGCCGACATTGGGCGAGAGGCGGGGTACACCCTGGACAGGTCGCCAGACTATCGCAGGGCCGACATATAGAGACAGACAATCACGCTCTCATTCACACCTAAGGGCAATTAAGAGTCATCAATTAAACCTAAGTGCATGTTTTTGGACTGTGGGAGGAAGCCGGAGTACCCGAAGAGAACCCACGCTGACTTGGGGAGAACATGCAAACTCCACACAGAAGAGCCGCAGGCGGGAGGCGAACCTGCTGTGAGGCAAGAGTGCTAACCACTACTCCACCGTGTAGCCCTGTAAAAGTCTAATAGATATGAAAAGTTTGGGAATTGATCCATTGATTTAAAAGAAAATACAACTCACAAAATGCTCTTTCTTCTGCTCCAATCATCACTAACTTTGGTGTTGTAAAAATAAAAAAAAACCCTTTATCCACCCCCTGGGTTTTATTTTGTTTCTTTCTACTTTGAACGGAATGTGTCATAACATGGTAAAAATTACTATCTTTGGATTATGGTGTATTTGGTAAGTGCAACACAACTACTGTTTCCAGTTAAACAAAACAGATGTTACTCTTTAACAAAAATGTCTATCTCTGTAGGGATCCCTTATTTTATCTACTGTTAAAAATTAACATGTGCATCGTGTTCCCATTCTTAACTAGGCTACTAGGCTTTCTGAGTTGTGGAACAATCCGACCACCATTCCCTGGCGTAAAAGGCAGCCTATAGGAAATGGGACCTGGATGAGACCAGCACTGTATGCAAGTCCTTTCATTTTAATTATGGATAATTACAAATATGCTGTTTTACAAGTAGCAAGTATTAACACAATGGCTCTCTTTTTTGTGCATTTGTGTCTATTTGTCTGAGATTTGTTTAAGCTAACAAGTTATTTTAGTAGTTTTATATCAACCAGTTCTATAGAAGTATAGCTTGGACAACAGAGAACGGAGAAACTAAAGAACTAGAACAGAAAATGAATTAACTGGAGTGGATGAAAAAGAAACAAAGGAATGTAAGAATGATATACAGGATTGTACAGCTAAAATGTTATTTTATATATTATTAGATTAATAACATGAATCCATAATTTCATTTTGATTAATCAAATAGTCAACTCTAGTTTCAACTTTTTAATAAAGAAGTACCTACAGAAGATCAGCAAAATTGTCATTCCTTGCATGTGTGTGTGTATACTTGAAACACGCGTTGAATTCTGCCTCTCTGACACACACACACACACACGCACACACACACACACACACACACACACACACACGCACAAAACACATACATCACAGAGACACACACCGTTGGTGAGCCTGTGTCTCTCTCATGCTGTGTTAGCAGGTACAATATCAGAGGTGTCACTAATCGTTTTAAACTATGCACTTTTATGTTCACTTCTCTCTCTCTCTGCTCTCCTCCTCCTCTGCTCTTCTGTCTGTTGCTCCACTATCTTCTCTCTGTTCTTTCATAGAACAAGGACGCATCAAGACAGTTTGCCTTAAAGAAGTCTAAAGAGATGCCAGAGGCACAGAGGTAGAAAGAGAGATAGAAAGAGAGGAAACGTCTGGTATTTAAAATTTATACTTTCTTATGCCTTTGTTTTGAACTTGAACAGTAGAACTTTCGGAAGTCTGTCTTTTGTTGTTCTCTTACTAAGACATGGGTGTGGTGTGGTGTGTGTGCATGCGTATGTATTCAACACTTTTGTTAACATTAGCTAAGTGGTAAAATGTGTGTCTAAAGGTGTGTGTGTTGCTGCCTGGTTACCATTATCTCCAGACTGCTCTGATCAGCTTTGACATTTATCAGTATGCACAATCAGCTTCTATTCTACACAATTACAAACACACACACAAATGCTGTGTAAATCAGAAATATGTGTTCAGACCATTAACTAAAGTCAATGATGTGTGTACGTGTTTGTCACTGCTGTTCATTGAATAATTGTTTTTTTGGGGTTTTTTTTGCATATCAAGCTATAAAAAGGAATTTTTCCAGTTCATAACAATAGCAATTAAAATCAGAGTAATGAGATAAAATTGTTACAATGGTTCATGGCTTATGTGTAGAGTTAGAAATAAACTACAATTATAACCATTTAAATCAGATCATACACAATTTAGTGGAGGACAAAAGTGCCGTATTACAATGAAGGCCATAAATATACTATCACACTATTATTTTCTATATTTCTGATCAACAGTGTATATGCAGATATAGCTTTCTAGTGAACAAGTTTGTAAGGCGTAGTCTAGTGCCGGGAGGAGAACCTTTCAGACTGATTTATGCTCAACATTAGATACGTATGTGGATATGCATATGGTTGGAGCGATCAGTCTGTATTCTGTGGTCTTTTTGTTTTCTGAAAGCTTACGGGAAAATACGAGACAGAGCAGTACAACTGAAAATCATGGGGACAGTTTAAGGATCATGACGAAGAAATTAAAAAATGGCTTAAAGTTTTGAGGAGATGTTAGTGAATTAAGATATTCTTTCCAAGTATTTAATGGTTTGAAATGGACATCTATAATGTTGTGCATAAAGGCTGCTTAAATTAGGCTTTACAGCATTTATGTTTTTGTGCGTGTATACCTGCTGGGGGCGTAGTAACACTGAGTGGCAGGCTCTCAACACAACCCTGTGTGTTACACCCTCTGATCCAGAAGCTGTAGTTGGTGTAAGGCTGCAGGTCAGTGACAGACAACCAGCCGCCTGCTGCTGTGCTTCCATCCAACACACCATCACCATCTAAAAGACAGAGAGATTGTGTTTGTGATTGTTTTCATGAAACAGTTATTGATTAGAGTCATTACTGTGATGGGCGGGAAAAAAAGCAAATTATAAAAGATACATTCAACAACAGAAGGAAAGTGGTGGAGAATGAGTGAGAGTTCAAGAGAGGGGAATACTGACTGAGATTAACTGAGAGTGATCAAAAGAGAGAGGTCTCCATATTGAGGTTATGCAAGGATAGTCAAAGAAAAAGGATCAGAAAATTACACTATGTAAGCCTATCCAATATATTTAGATGGACACACACTCACATACACAAACACAGATCTTGTGTGAACTGATGAAGGCAGTGTGTATCAAAGAATCAAGGGGTTGTGGGTAACTAGAGCGAAACACCATCTCTCTCTTTCGTCCACACCTCTTCTATCCTTCCATCCACTCATTTTATTCTGTCTCTTCCTCTGTGAGGAGAAGATCAAAGTCCCTGACTGTGTGTGTGTGTGTGTGTGTGTGTGTGTGTGTGTGTGTGTGTATGTGTGTGTGTGTGTGTGTGTGTGTGTGTGTGTGTGTGTGTGTGTGTAACAGAGATAGAGAGAGAGAGAGACTTGGTGAATATGCGTGGGTTAAAGGATGATTGTGTGTTCTGCTGTTCCCCCATGTTCCCGTTCTCATCTTGTTCAATTTTCTTTTACCCCTTTTCTTTCCATGTCCAGTTCTCCTCTTCTGTTTTGTTAGTCTCATCCACTGTTTTTGTTGTTCTCCATGTCTTATGTTGTTTTTACTTGCAATCTCTTCTAATACATCTATGGAAATATGAGTTTCTCATCTCACCTCTCTCTGTATACTATTGTTTACCAATACTTGTCTTTGTTCTTCCTTCCATCTCCCTTTCATTCCTTTGCTTTGGGATCCTATATATCATCTCCTTTCTCAAGTCACTGGCAATAGAAAAAAGAAACCCTGTCATTTCTACACCACTCTGGTTTCATTACTCCTTCTTTCACCTCCCTATTTCATGCCTGACTTTCAGTCTAAGTTGCCATTGTTGGTGAGGAGTGCGCTTGTGTGTGCAAGTGTACACACGTGTGTAGTTCGGTTCATATCATCCTGCTCTATTCAACTCTTTTTCAAGAAAAATAGCTTAATAAACTTCACTCAACCACCTTAAAGTCCCACTTGGTGGTCTCGGAATTAGAACTATGAATATTAATAAATACTGTTATAGGAAAACATGCAGTATAATAATGTTTCCAGAAGTGGTATGCACTCATTCTCATTCATTTCCACCACTGAGTACTTTTTGTATCAGAGAAACTGTGCTGTCAATACTCCCTATGAAAAAAATGGATCCCATTCAAACATTCTGTTTTTTGTGGAGATTTTCTTTTTCGGGCCATGATTAAAGGAAAACTTTGCCAATTTTCAACCAGCTTTGTGTTGCAGTCCTCATTGCAAGCTTTTGCCAGCAACTGAGCAGCGAGCTCAAGGCGCTGGCAACATGGAGGGAAACCAAACACCATTCATCTGCATATACTACCCACATGTTAAATATGGTTATTACAAAGTAAAATAATGCAGTATTATCAGCCTTCCTTTCATGAGAAGCAGAAGAAAGTAAAATAGATCTTAATTTATTTCTTACAATTAATATCTTTGGTCAAAATAACACAATTTAACAAATATTTATCAAAAAGCTAAATAAAATTATCTTAAAAGAATAAGTTTATTGTATTATTGTTTCCATATATTCATTTTGTTCAGCAAGACACCTCCAGTCAAAGTTTTTAACTGACGTGAGGATTAATACTGTTCACAAAAAATGTTTTTTATTTCAGTACTAAAAACACTTTAAATTTAATGTCGCTTTTGATGTGGTCAATCACATCACACTTTTCTGTGACATAGAGTATATGGATCCTTCTTCATAGCAGACAGGAAGGGTGGCTGTGGCTCAATTGGTAGAGCGGGTTGCCCACCGATCGGAGGGTTGGTGGATTCCCAATGGTGGCAGGTGGCACTGTTTAGGGTAGCCTCTGCCACCAGTGTGAATGTGTGTGTGAATGGCTGAATGAGCGCAGTCTGTAGTGTAAAGCGCTTTGAGTGGTCGCAAATCGACTAGGTATATAAGTGCAGGTCCATTTACCATTTACATGTTGACTTGTCATAGGAAGAAAAGCACAGGTGAACCCAAATTTGCGTTAATGACTGCTTAGCTCACCTAAAGGTAATGTAGTCATTTCTAATGTTATTAATTACAGCTGGGCTTTTCTCGCGATGACACACTGTCTGCCCGCTGTGACTGAATGTCTAGGCTTAAGCTAGACATATTTGTGTCTTTTGATTGTCATGAGAATTTAGATTGTTAAGAGTGATTTCTTTTGTTGCCTGTTAAAGGGGACATGCTCAGCTCATATATAGGTTCATGCTAGTATTTGGTATAATGGTATATATGTAGTTTATAGTTTAACACTTTTTCCTCATGAAAAATCTGCATGAAAAGCTCTGTTTTTGCGCCTGTATCTTGAAGCACTGAACAAACACTGTGTATGTGAGAGACAGACTGGTCAGTAAGGTTTTGTGGTATTTTCCTTCGAGTTTGACTAGGTTTCATGCCGTTTTGTGGTTGTAAGGGCATATTGTAGATATTGCAGTAGCAAGGAAGTGACGACGCGCTTGCTAGTCACCGAATGGCTTACTTGCTTGAGTGACGCAAAGGGGCAGATCCAGCAGTGGACCGCCCTGGTATATGTAGACACTGCTTCACTGTAGCGTCAGCCCTCATTGTGTGAAAACGGAATTGGGTAAAGACCTAAGAGTCTTACTGCGTAAGTCCACCAAGCAAGGACACAGACTGTAAATCACTTTCTATTCCTTTTCTAGTCATTCAAGCAACATGTGCTATGACAACATCCCTGCCATTCATGTCTACCGGAAACACAGAATCTGTCACAGATGCAACCCTGAGAACCTCTCCACACTCAGGAAAGCCTCACCCACTCACACTTTTTTCACCTTCGGCTTATGGAACTGCCAATCAGCTGTAAACAAGAATGAATTCATCCAAGCGCAGGTTAATCTATCAAACTTACAAGTGCTTGCTCTGACTGAAACCTGGATCCGTCCAGAAAACACTGCCACACCAGCAGAAATCTCTGCCGACTCTGTCTTCTCCCACACGCCAAGATCTGTTGGACGCGGAGGCAGCACTGGTGCCCTCGTTTGCAAAAACTGGAAATTCACCAAGCTGTCTCTGCTCAGCAACATCTCTTCCTTTGAACACCATGCAATGAGGGTTATATTTCCAGCTAAACTCATTGTTGTCATCAAATACCGACCGCCAGGGTGCCAATAGGAGAACTTCATTGTAGAACTTGACATGCTACTCTCGGCCCTCCCTGATGAGGAAACACCATTGATTGTCATGGGAGACATGAATATCCACACTGAGAGAGCCCAAGCTTCTGACTTCCTGTCTCTTCTGTCATTCTTTGACCTCATAGAGGTCGCCACCCCTCCTACTCAAGAAGCGGGCAATACACTGGATCTGATCTTGATTCGCAAATGCTCCACTGCAAACTTGATTGTCACAACCCTATATCTTTCTGACCACTTCTTTATTAAATTCAAGGTCTCTCTGCTGGAGAACACTCAACTTCCTTCAAAAGTCTCTTTTCGTAAAGACCTTTGGACCCTTACACCAACCCAGCTCTCAAACGTGGTCTTGACCAGCCTGCTTTCAATTCGCTCCTCTATCCGCCACCCCCTTCTCCCTCCACTCTGCTGACATGTTTGCCTCCTTTTTCATGGAAAAAGTTGCTGCAATCAGTAACCAGTTCTCTAAGCCTGACCAGCAACAGCTGCTGCCACCACCTAACCAGGCTTCTCTCACCTCTCTACACCCTCTGACCGAGAAGGAGGTCTTGAAACTTGGATTCTCTACCAACCACCTGACCACTGGATCCGTTACCATCCAATCTCCTTCAAACCATTTCCTCTGCAGTAAACCCCTCAATCACACACATCATCAACTCCACACTTACAGCTGGCGTGTTTCCCACCACCTTCAAACGAGCGCAGGTGACTCCACTGCTCAAAAAAAACCTTCACTGGACCCAAAACAGGTGGGGAAACTACAGACCCGTCTCACTCCTACCATTCCTTAAAAAAATTCTGGAGCGCACAGTCTTGAACCAAGTCTCTGGATTCCTTTCCGAGAACAACCTGTATGATCCATCCTCAGTCTGGCTTCAAGCAGGGTCACTCTATTGAGATTGCACTTCTGTCTGTAACAGAATCACTGCGTCTGGCTCGAGCAGCTGGTCAATCATCAGCTCTTTTGCTGCTGGACCTCTCTGCAGCCTTTGACACTGTTAACCACCAGATCCTCCTCTCTACACTCACAGAACTTGGAATTTTAGGTTCTGCCCTCCAATGGTTCAAGATCTTTTAAAGTATCCTGGAAGGGAGAAGTGTCCAAACTACAAAACCTTTCCACTGGGGTGCCTCAAGGATCAGTGCTAGACCCCCTTCTCTTCTCAATTTACACTACCTCACTTGGCACAATCATCCTCCATCATGGCTTCTCATACCATTGTTACGCCGATGATACCCAGCTGTTCCTTTCCTTCCCACTAAACGACCCCAGTCTCGGCTCATATCTCTGCTTGCCTTGCAGACATCTTCACATGGATGACAGAACGTCACCTTCAGCTCAACCTCTCAAAGACGGAGCTCCTTGTCATCCCACCCCGTCCCACCTTATATCAGCCTATCAATCTTCAGCTTGAATCCATGCAACTTGTGCCCACAAGCTCTGCACGAAACTTGGGTGTCATGACTGATGACCAACTGACCCTCAAGGTTCATGTGTCCTCAATTACCGGATCTTTTGTCGCTTCTCCCTGTACAACATCAGGAAGATCAGACCCTACCTGACCGAGCAATTGACACAAATCCAGAATGCGGCTGCACGTCTGGTCTCCAACCAGCCCAGGACAGCACATGTCACCCTGCTCCTCATCTCTTTGCACTGGCTCCCGGTCACAGCCCGCATCAAATTCAAAGCCTTGTCTCTTGCTTACAAAATAGCAATGGGCACAGCCCCTTCTTATCTGAACTCCTTTGTTCAGGTCCACAAACCCTCCCGTCCACTACGCTCTTCCAGTGAAAGACGTTTGGCTCCTCCACCGCTGAACGGCTCTGCGTCTCAAACCAGACTCTTCTCCTCTGTAGAGCCCCGGTGGTGGAACGAACTTCCAAACTCCATCCGATTTGCTGAGTCCTTATCAATATTTAAGAAGAGACTGAAGGCCCAACTCTTTACTGAACACCTTTACTCTTGATCTACACTGATGACTACGATAAGTATCACACTGACCGCTCACGCGACCTAAAAGCCCTTGCGCCCTAATGGACTCAAACTGAAGCCACGGCACTTACTCTTGCAATGTTTCTTTATTTCATCCTTGCTTGTGTTGTATTAACTCTCATTTGTACATCGCTTTGAATAAAAGCGTCTGCTAAATGACATTGTAGAATCGAGAAGCCCCCCATCTAGAAAAAGCCCAGTCTGCTCTGATTTGTCAGTTTTTCCACATCTGCACTCTCATGGTACCATTATCACTGCCGAGGAATGACTGTAAGGGCGCTGTTGCAGCATTTTCTACCAATATAAAGTATAGCTGTGTCATCACAACCTATCTGAAGTCCTGAAGGCTTGTTTATAGGCTCAGTTTCTGAATATGGTTGAGTGCATTTCTCCTTGGAATGAAAATGTTGATACTTTTACATATATAACACTTAAATAACACTTAGATTCACTTTGTGTTATAAAGCAAGTCTTACTTTTTCCAATATAGGACCTTTATGTTGAGAACAAAATGTAAAGCTGTCTGACAGACTTTAAAGAGAACAACTTTTCTTGATGCTTTGACAGCATGGCCCTGCATGAGTGAGACATATAGAGAAGCAGCTTTTACTGTTCACCTCAATTTATTATGTCCACTTCGCCTCCAGGACAACCTGACCTGAGAGCATTACAGTCTAGCAACTGCAAAAATGTCAAGACACAGTTTTTGAGGTTTAAGTAATCATATAATAAGGTGTCTTAGAAAAGCCCTAAACATTATCAGGAAGGTATTTGATGAATAGTTGGATCTGTGGTGAAGCCACACAGAAAATGCAGGGTTTTGTGGTCATCTGAGGCTATCTTTAATTAGGGACCGAGCACTAACGGTGCGAGGACCCTATTGAAATTGGTCCGTTTATTATTAGGGACCGAGCACTAACGGTGCAAGGACCCTATTGTAATTGGTCCGTTTTTTATTATTATTATTATTATTATTATTATTATTCTTCTCCCAAATGAATTGCCTTTTTGGGGGCTTTATCATATTCAAAAAGTCAACAAATTTGGAATATACATAAATCAGATTTGAAATTTACGTATTCTGGTATTCGCGGGAATGGACCTTGCAAAATGACTCACTAGCGCCCCCTTGAAATTTTCAAAACATCCTCACAATATAGGTTTTTTTCACGTAGACACACAAAATTTGGTACATACGTGTATCATGGGAAGACGCACCAAAAAGCCTCAAGAACCCATACTCGAAAACGTACAGGAAGACGGCCATCTTGGATTGAATATCGCACTTGTCATCGTTTTCGGCCATTTCCAGGTCGCATACTTTAACGAACTCCTCCTACAGATTTTATCCAATTGACTTCAAACTTGGTCAGTACCATCACAAGGCCTTTGGGATCAAAAGTTGTATAAATCTTTACCGTCGGTCACACTATGTGGGCGTGGCATGGCGGCAAAATATGGCGTCTCGCCATAAAACACGAGATTGTTATAACTTCTCCATTCTTTGTCCCATCTGGTCCAAACTTCTCATGCTTCATCAGAGCCCAGCCCTTAACACTTCGACATAACAATATTTCATAAAGCCCCGCCCCTTATGCTTTATCCACGCCCCCTTTCATAAAATGACCACGTTGCATACTTTACATAACTCCTCAGACAGATTTCACCCCATGGACTTCAAACTTGGTCAGTAGCATCACAAGGCCTTAGGGATCAAACGTTGTATAAATCTTTACCGACGGTCACACTATGTGGGCGTGGCATGGCGGCAAAATATGGCGTCTCGCCATAACACACAAGACTGTATAACTTGCCCATAAATTGTCCAATCTGTCCCAAATTTCACACACGTGATTAGGGTCCAGCCCAGGACGCACCCACGTGTCAATCGTGACACACAGTCATAGCGCCCCCTGCTGGCTACAGGAAGTAACATGTCTTACACCTACCACAAGCACAGTGGTAGGAGACACGCAATTCGGTATGCATAGGGACTGAGCCAACAGCGCCGCGTCTGATGTGCCCTCCCCTGATGGCGCCTCCCCCGACGGCTCCACTCTGCGAGGTCCCGTTCAGTACTGCGCGCAGTCCTAGTTATTATTATTTTTAGGGGGAGTAAATCGCTTATTTGAGGCCTTTATCATATTCAAAAACTCCCCATATTTGGAATATACATAAATCAGATTTGAAATTTACGTATTCTGGTATTCGCGGGAATGGACCTTGCAAAATGACTCACTAGCGCCCCCTCAAAATATTCAAAACATCCTCACAATATAGGTTTTTTTCACGTAGACACACGAAAGTTGGTACATATGTGTATCATGGGAAGACGCACCAAAAAGCCTCAAGAACCCATACCCGAAAACGTACAGGAAGTCGGCCATCTTGGATTGAATATTGCACTTGTCATCGTTTTTCGCCATTTCCAGGTCGCATACTTTAATGAACTCCTCCTACAGATTTTATCCAATTGACTTCAAACTTGGTCAGTACCATCACAAGGCCTTTGGGATCAAAAGTTATTGAAAGCTTAATCGACGGTCACACTATGTGGGCGTGGCATGGCGGCAAAATATGGCGTCTCGCCATAAAACACGAGATCGTTATAACTTTCCCATTCTTTGTCCCATCTGCTACAAATTTCTCATGCTTCATCACAGTCCAGCCCTTAACACTTCTACATAACAATATTTCATAAAGCCCCGCCCCTTATGCTTTATCCACGCCCCCTTTTACAAAATGACCACGTTGCGTATTTTACATAACTCCTCCAACAGATTTCGTACCATTGACTTCAAACTTGGTCAGTACCATTACAAGGCCTTTGGGATCAAAAGTTATTGAAAGCTTTACAGACGGTCACACTATGTGGGCGTGGCATGGCGGCAAAATATGGCGTCTCGTCATGAAACACGAGACTGTATAACTTTACCATACATTGTCTCATCTGGCCCAAAATTCTTACACGTGATAAGGGTCCACCTCTGAACACACCAACATGTCAATATTGACACACAGTCATAGCGCCCCCAGCTGGCAACCGGAAGTAACAACTTTAACGCCTAGCCCCAGCAGTAGGTTTCACGTAGAGACACGAAATTTGGTACACACATTCATCATGTGGAGACGCACCAAAAAGCCTCTGGACCCATACCTCAAACCCAACAGGAAGTCCGCCATCTTGGTTTGAATATCGCACTTGTCATCGTTTTTGCCCATTTCCAGGTCGCATACTTTAACGAACTCCTCCTACAGATTTCATCCCATGGACTTCAAACTTGGTCAGTACCATCACAAGGCCTTTGGGATCAAAAGTTATTGAAAGCTTTACCGGCGGTCACACTATGTGGGCGTGGCATGCCGCCAAAATATGGCGTCTCGCCATGAAACACGGGACTCTATAACTTCACCATACATTGTCTCATCTGGCCCAAAATTCTTACACGTGATGAGGGTCCTCCTCTGAACACACCCACATGTCAATATTGACACACAGTCATAGCGCCCCCCGCTGGCTACAGGAAGTCACATGTTTTATACTTAGCCCGAGCAGTAGGCTTCACGTAGAGACACGAAATTTGGTACACACATGAATCATGTGGAGACGCACCAAAAAGCCTCTTGGACCCATACCTCAAATCAAACAGGAAGTCCGCCATCTTCTTTTGAATATCGCACAATTCATCATTTTTTCCCATTTCCACGCTGCATACTTTAACAAACTCCCCCGACAGATTTCACCCCATGGACTTCAAATTTGGTCAGTACCATCACAAGGCCTTTGGGATTAAAAGTTATTGAAAGCTTTACCGAATGTCACACTATGTGGGCGTGGCATGGCGGCAAAATATGGCGTCTCGCCATCTAACACCAGACTGGATAACTTGACCATACCTTGTCCAATCTGTCCCAAATTTCACACACGTGATTAGGGTCCAGCCCTGAACACACCCACATGTCAAAATTGACACACAGTCATAGCGCCCCCTGCTGGCAACAGCAAGTAACATGTTTTACACCTACCCCGAGCACAGTGGTAGGAGAAACGCCATTTGGGACGCATAGGGACTGAGCCCACATTGCCGCACCAGATGTGGCCTCCCCCGACGTGCCCTACCCCGACGTGCCCTCCTCCGACGGCTCCACTCTGCGAGGGCCCGTTCAGTACTGCTTGCAGTCCTAGTTTAAATTTGTGTCTGCCGAATGTGTGAAAAATGCAGTCTTATAATATCTGTTGTGTGGTAAAGTGGAATTCGTGTATAACCCATGTATATTTTTAATGTATCCATGCTGCTGTGTGTGTATGTTTGGGTTCACTGCTCATGTGGTGTCTGTATTAAGTGTGTGTGTCAGAAAGACAGAGAGAGAGAGAGAGCACAGCTGTATGTGTACCTTTACTTTTGTAGTACAGTGTGTAGCTGAGGTTCCCATTCGGTCTAGGTGGAGCTGTCCAGCGGGCTCGGAGTGATCGAGAGCTCTGATTGGTCAGTTCCAGCAGTATCGGGCCTTCTGGGGCCATCTCTAAAGTGCGCATCTCCACCTGATTTAAAGAAAAAAGAAAAAACACACACTTACACTTATGTACCCTTTTTACTCTAATAATATTCACACATCTCCATCCAACTGTTATGGATGAAATTGTGAAATATAGAAATCATATAATGAACTCTGCCCTCATTTGATAATGCTCATAATCATGGTGATATATTTCACTGAGCGGATTAATATGGGTGTTAAAATATGATACTTCAACCAGTTTAAAATGAAAACACTCTTCACTTCTGTCCCACATTACGCTTGCTTTCTGCGTTCTATCCTTTTTTTATTCATCCTTTTTCTTTCTCCTGCCACATTCCCCTCTTTTCTCTCAATCCACTCCTTCTCTGTTTCCACCATCTCTACGCACTCTTTTTCTGTCTGTCTGACCATTAACTCTACCCTTATCATCACTCCTTTATCTATGGAAGTAAATCTGTGTCATCGGAGTGAGCGTAGATTTTCAGTTTGAGAGCATAATTTGTCTTTCTCGTGCTCAGATTTGTTCTCCTCATGCTCACATTTTGCGCTCGCACTCAGATTTCTGCTGCTTTCTTTCAAAATGTGTGCGTGCACTTAAAAAATCACATGCTTGTGCTCACATTTCTTCTTCTTGGACACAAACATTTTGCTCGCACTCAAATATGTCCTGTGCTCGCTCAAATCTAAAGTCTACACGCTCAGATCTCAACTCTGCGCTCTCAAAACTTTTGTGCTTGCACCCAGAACACGCACGTCCTCTCAGGTTGAGGTGTCTGCTCAGACTGAACATGGTCCCGCCCTGCGCTTAAACTAGTGTGTTTCACCAGCCAAAAGGGAGACAGCTAGATTGTGGCCCGTCTTAGGTGCGTTCCCTAGCCTTTTTGAGCACTCCGTCGGGGCGGGTATATGGTCTGTTTGTAAAACTGCTTCTCTCTTAAAATACACCAATTTACCATATTAGCCAGCTATTTGAATCGTCACCTATTTAAAACGCAGCATATTTATGTAGAATTAATCTTTAGTAGTCCTAAAAAGAGTTATCATAGTTTAGATTATATATATATATATATATATTTTTATCATTATTATTATTTATATATATATATATATATATATATATATATATATATATATATATATATATATGTTTTTTTATTTTTTATATGTACAGTGGTGTCACGATAGTCCAGTGGTAAAGGACACTAACATCTGTTACGTTTTAAACCATGGGACGCCGGTTCGCATCCCGTCCGCTGCACTCTTGCTGCATGTCTTATTATGATTTAAAATTTTAATTTTAATTTAATAAATTTTAATTTAATAAATTAATGTAACAGTAACACAATCCGTGTAACCAGCTGCTTCTCTTATTGAAACGTTTAACAAGAGATGATGGGTAAATAGACTTGGCTACTTGATTAAAAAGGTATAATGAAAAATACGCTATGATGATGATGATGATAATGATTTGAGGATAACATTGGTGCATGTAATGCAGTGTATCACCGTCCTATTTACGCGGTCAAAGCCAGGGGGCGCATAATTAGGCTAATGTTGGTAATACTTTCACAAGAAGAAGATGGATGGCCAAAGACCTCAAGTAAGTTCATTGCTAAATGTTGCTACAACTCAAAACAAATCGATCATATACAGTAGTTTCAATAACAGTACAGTAATCATTTTGACACTCGTACTTATCAACATATATAGCGGGCCTTCATTGTAACATGTACAACGAAAGTACAATAATTGGCAACGTATGATCTAACCAGCGGCAGTAGGCACACATAATGATGCGTGAGCTGAAGGGAATCCCCGCTGACGTCACTTCATTCATAATGAGTTGCTGTCCCTAGTGCCGACAAAGGCCCGCTATATATGTTGATAAGTACGAGTGTTTTGAGTTGTAGCAACATTTAGCAATGAACTTACTTGAGGTCTTTGGCCATCCATCTGTCTCCCATTCATTCGCTGCCGCGCTCCGAATCCTGCTCAAAGTCTTCTTCTTGTGAAAGTGAAAGTATTACCAACATTAGCCTAATTACGCGCTCCCTGGCTTTGACCGCGTAAATAGGACGGTGATACACTGCATTACACGCACCAATGTTATCCTCAAATCATTATCATCATCATAGCGTATTTTTCATTATACCTTTTTAATCAAGTAGCCAAGTCTATTTAGACCATCATCTCTTGTTAAACGTTTCAATAAGGGAAGCCGCTGGTTACACGGATTGTATTACTGTTACATTAATTTATCAATTAAAATTTTAAATCATAATAAGACATGCAGCAAGAGTGCAGCGGACGGGATGCGAACCGGCGTCCATGGTTTAAAATGCAACAGACGGTAGTGTCCTTTACCACTGGACTATCATGACACCACTGTATATGTGAAAAATAAAAAAACATATATATATATATATATATATATATATATATATAAATAATAATGATAAAAAAAAAATATATATATATAATCTAAACTACGATAACTCTTTTTAGGACTACTTAAGATTAATTCTACATAAATATGCTGCGTCTTAAATAGGTGACGATTCAAATAGCTGGCTAATATGGTAAATTGGTGTATTTTAAGAGAGAAGCAGTTTTACAAACAGACCATATACCCGCCCCGACGGAGCGCTCAAAAAGGCTAGGGAACGCACCTAAGACGGGCCACAATCTAGCTGTCTCCCTATTGGCTGGTGAAACACACTAGTTTAAGCGCAGGGCGGGACCACGTTCAGTCTGAGCAGACACCTCAACCTGAGAGGACGTGCGTGTTCTGGGTGCGAGCACAAAAGTTTTGAGAGCGCAGAGTTGAGATCTGAGCGCGTAGACTTTAGATTTGAGCGAGCACAGGACATATTTGAGTGCGAGCGAAATGTTTGTGTCCAAGAAGAAGAAATGTGAGCACAAGCATGTGATTTTTAAGTGCACGCACACATTTTGAAAGAAAGCAGCAGAAATCTGAGTGCGAGCGCAAAATGTGAGCATGAGGAGAACAAATCTGAGCACAAGAAAGACAAATTATGCTCTCAAACTGAAAATCTACGCTCAAACTCCGATGACACAGATTTACTTCCATATTTATCCCTAAACTACCTCCTTCCCTGACTCCTTTCTTCTGATTTTCCCATCCATCCTGTCATCTCCTCCTCATCCTGTTCTTACCCCTCCCCTTCCCACCTTTCTGTCCTCCTGTTCTGCTGTGTCAGCTGTTCTCCTGGTGTTTGACTAAATATGGCGTTCGTATTGGAAAAATGCCCCAAAATATGGCCTGTCGTCAGAGTCATCGTTGAGTGTGGAGTGGCATTTGCTACCAAATGTCACTGTCGCCACGCCAACCTCGTTATTGAGCCAAGAGAATCGATCACCTTTATGACGCTCAGTGACACACACACACACACACACACACACACACACACACACACACACACACACACACACACACACACACACACACACACACACACACACACACAAACACACACACACACACACACACGGATACATGCCCAACACACATACACTTTGTAAATAGGCACTCCTATATCTGTGTCCATCTTTTTGTGTGTTGGTTAGTCACAGCGGCATTCTGCATCATAAAAATATAAATTTTGCTAATCCAATATATAACTTTAAGGACTTTTTAGTTTTGTTGATGTAAATGCTCTAAAAAGTGTTAAGGATATTACAGAAGTGATTTTTTTATGTGTGCTTTCAGAACAACAGTTCATGTGGGAAAATACTCTGCAGTAAGACATTGAGAAATGAGCTCACAAAACCTTTTTTTTCCAGAAATTTCAAGGGCAAAGTTGTTTTTTATTATTACCAACACTGCTTGATTACTCAGTGGTCACTATGCAGAAATACCACAGCAATGACTTCCTGTCTTCAAAGATCTCAGTTTATCATAAAAATCTATCAATTAATTAGTGTGTTTACTAGTAAGAGCTTCACTGACCATTGGTCCCTTGCCACAGCCCTGTGCCGTACAGGCCTGTAGCCTGAGTATGTGTCGGCTCCATGGAGAGAGTCCCTCCACCACGAAGATCCTCTGGGAGGAACTGGAGTTCAAAATGAGAAGTCCATCCAGCCAGAGACCATAACTGGTTATAATGCCTGTCAAAAAAGCACAAGATTATGAAATATGTGATGTACAGAAGAAAAAGAAAAAAATATGCAACATGAACTAAAAACTGGAGCTTTCCTGAAGTTTTAATGTTCATCGTTTTCAGGTTTACTGTACATGTGTATCTTTGTGTAGCATATAATTCACATTGTAAACATGTGTTACATTCATTCCCCACCCTGAACCAACTCAATAACATATCATAACCCTAACTGCCCAACTATAAAACAAAACATTTGTAAATTACCAAAGAAAATGTCTAAACATTTTTGACATGAGTTTGAATGCTTCAGATTGAGTGAAAAGGTTACAGAGACTGAAACTTCTTATATACTCATCATGGCATGGTGCTAGTTATTCTGCTACATTGAAGGTTGCCTAACATTTTGCTTACATGTTAAAGTTGTCAACAAACGTTATATATGTGGTCATGGGTGGTCAGCTTATATGGTCAGCCTGTCATAGCTGAAACATCTTAGTCAAGTGGTCAGTGGAGACACAAGAGTCGTTCCTGAAATTCACATTCCTAAGTATCAAGTTTTACGCTGATCTTATGAATACATGCTGTGCAGAAGTATGAAGAATGCATCCTAACACCATACACATTTACAAAAAGTATTGATGAAGTTGCTTATCAGATTGCAAACAATGACCAGCACACCAAAAACAGAGTCTTGGCCCTTGTATCTGTTTTCCAAATATACGATGGCTACACTGGAACTCTAAAAAACAATGGCCATTGCCCCCATAAAATCAATATTTGCTGGTCAATGTTTGGAAAGTGTGTTTCACATTTTCCTTGAGAAAAGTTTCAGAATTTGTTTTCCAAGATGTCCATATATTTTTTTATTTCTATTTTGCCACTCCTGTGTTGTTGCCATTGGTAACTTAAACATTGTACCACTGTGTCCAAACTATGAGACATTTCAATCATGAAGTAAGCTTTGCTATGTTGGGTTGCAATCTGGGTCATTGGATTACAATGCAAATGAAAAGTGACTTAGGGGCTCCAGACCTGCCAGTCAATGTGTCCTAGTGTGATCCAGTGATGAAAACAGCACTGAAATGACAAATGCAACCATTGGCACTGCGAGGATAAAGACCCTCTAAAGAACTGGTGCGAACACACACACACAAAATTGTGGGTGCAAATAGGTTAGCACTCATCCACAGACTTACACACGTTGACACTCCCCACAGGCCCACAAAGATACACAAGATGGGCTCCAACACATGTCCATACACACATACATACGCAGGCACAATAATTACATTACATTACATCCACCTAATAAAAAGAAAAATGAAACAGTACGGTGCCAAATGTGCTTTGCCTTAATAAAAATGCATACAGGGGGCTCAAAAGATCAGTGCTAAGAACTAAGAGTCTATTCTGCTTTAATCATGTGTGGGTTTTATTATTGCTCAATACAGATATACACACCTATCAGGGAAATGAAGACACAAAAACCCCATGGACGCCAACTACATCTGGGAAGCTCTTAATGTGGCCAATCACATGCGTGTGAGAGTGTATGTGTGTATATGTGTTCAGACGTCTCTGTGTGCTTGTGTGTGTGAATAAGCCCATATCAGTATAGGTTGTAATAAAGACAGGTTGGGAAATGAAGCAGCGAATGCATAACAGGCTTATTTCCCCTCTTTGTCTGCGTGTTGCCCCGACCTAATCCCCGAGAGGATTATCCCCCACAAATCCCTGCGGAATTGGGGAGAAGGGGGGAGAGAGAGACACAGAATCTCGCTCCTCTGGAGCCCATCACCATCATCATCGTCATTGTTGCCGTCCATTTATGAAAAAAAGAGTGAATAAGAAAAAAAGAGGCACTGAGCCCTTCTTTAAGCAAAAATTAAAGGTTTTTAAGCATGAGATAATCGGGTAATCATGATTAAGTGTCTCCTTGTTATAAATTTCTGTCATCAGATGAGAAAAGCTTTAAGTAATTTATCCAGGCTAATATGCACACACATCTCATGGTTTATGGTGCGAAATGCACTCATGTGGCATTAAGCGTAAAACACACATGATTCACATTACACACACACACGCATTATAGAATTACACATACTTTAACGAGCATGGCAGTAACATTTGATAATATGTGGTGGTGCGTTGTATGTTAGGGACTGTGAAATGGGGTGGGAAATCCTCATGGTTTTCATCACTCAATTAATTTGGATTAAAAAGACTTGCATTTGTTCATATAGTCATTTATGTTGTTTTTTATTAGTAAAAAAAACACAATTTTCCCTTTACCATGTGGTTGATCAAGTAACTTGAAAATGCTGCATTTAAATTATTTGAAGATTAATTGCACTGCAAACCTTTAAGAGTTTTATTAAGACATAAGGACACCTGATTGCTTGGTGTCAGTGCTGTGTAATGATTCTTATACTGACAATATATATATTTTTTAAATGTGTTGTGTCTTTTTGGCCATTTTGTGCCTTTATTACTGAAGGACTGATGACAGGAATTGTGTGCTTAGATTTCGTACATATTGAGCTGTAGTTTTTGGTTTGTACATTTATATGAATCTTGTTTAATGTTTACAGTGAAGGCAAAAAAAAAATCACAATTTAGATTATTAAAAGCTGAATGGGTTATTGATATATATTAAAATATATGTAAAAAAAAAGAAAGAAAAAAAAAAGGTTTGGATTTTAAAATGATGTGGTGCATGATGTGGTCCAAAGCAAGCAATCACTTTTTACCACTTTAGACTGGAACATCATAGATCATAGATTTATCTGTAATTTTAGTTTTGGCATATATGTTGTGAGAAAATGATGCTTGAGGTTATTTAGAAATTGTGTCATCATCACGTAGTTTGTTGAACAGAGTGCTGGACAAATAACATGTTCTTCCTCCTATCACCTAAGAGCAAACTGAAAGTAAGATGTGAGACTACTTCCCTAAAGATGGTGTAGTCAGCAATGTAATACATAAGATTGTCATATACTCTTTAAGAAAGTTATGTGTGTTAGAAAACAGCCATCTGAGTACCCTTTTCTAGTAATATCAGTGTAAAATCAACTTAAAAATGTCTGTTTCAGTCCAGCTTATAAAAAAAATCAGTGTTCTTGACTGCCACAAAGGTAAGCTTTTTTCCCCTATAAAATTAGTATTGTCCTCAAAAATTGTCATATCAGTCAGGCCCCACCTTAGACCACTGTATTTGCAATATTTTGAGGTTTTCCAAATGTTGATGTAATACCTGTTTTTCAGATGGAAGTTTACCAGATGATGATGCGTGAGTGCTTTCTCACTAAAACACATTACTATAATGAAGTTAAACTTTGAGAAAATTTTAATTTATGCAATCTAATTCCAAAACTGCATTGTGCAGGAAACTCTTCAGTCGACAACTTTAAGGCTCTTTACTCTAAAACATCTGCTCACAGAAAATAGTTATGTGCAAGTAACTTTTTTGTTTTTATCTTAATGGTTGCAACAGCAGATTTCATATTCACATCCAATATACATCAAATACATATTGTCCAGCTCTGTGCAATAGATTTTAATTGGCTGTCAGTAAATTAGATGAAGGTAAGAAGAACAGAGCACACTGACAGAGAACAGCAGTCACTGTGAGTCTATGTGCTCTCAGCCTGCAGTTCTCTATTCAGTCAAAAGGGAGCACTTTTCATCCACTTAAAGGAGCTTGGTGAAGCAGTGCCCTCTCACTCCCGGTCTCCGTTAGTCTCTGTCTCAAACTGTATGTTCTCTCCCACGTCTTTGTCTCTTTCCCTGGTCTCTCTTAGTCCTTAATGCCCTCTCCTTTCGTTTTATCTTTCTGTTTTCCTTTTTTTCCAACTGTTTTATCTCCATCTCTTGGACAATCATCTGATTCCTCTCACACAAAGGGAAACGTTTACCTGATCATAGCCAAACATACGGGAAACCTGTACAATGGTAAAGGTCTTTAAATGTGTGATAGTCTGGGTGATCGTAAATATTGACACTGTGCACCCGCATCCACAGTTATGCTCATTATGATTCTTGTCAACATTTCTTATCTTCTACATGTTTTATCTGTCACTTGTTTAAGATCACTTTCTTGAACCTCAGAAAATTTAATTAAACATTTTTTTTTTTAAAACATGGGCATATGGAAGATTGAAACCTTGCATTTATTTAGTTGAAAATTATTCTAAATGTCACTGCTAATAAATGTATATTTGAATATTTTGGTTATATATCTGTATGTGCCAGATTAAGTGTGTGTCCTCTCACCATTTGGAGTATCAGGAGGTGTCCAGCTGACGTTGAGTGCATGTGGGGACAGAGGCGCGATCAGTGGTGCAGGGACATTCTCTGGGGTGCTCTCCTTAGTCTGAGCCTGGCTGGGAGGGCTTAAGGTACACCCCCCCCCTGTGCAGGCCTGATGCAAACACACACACACACACACACACATACACACACACATACACAATAATGTGTTTATGAATGTGACAATGCAAATCAAAAAGATGAGAGAGTAAAAGACTCACAGCGACTGTGATGGTGTAAGCTGTTCCAGGGGTTAGGTTACGGAGTGTGTGGTCTTCAAAAAGTTCTGAGCTGTTATAGGCCAGCACAGGCGCGTCACCATCATGTGACAGGAAGATGGAATAGAACTCCAAAGCGCCATTTACCTGAGAGGGACGTGACCACCTGCAGAGGGAGAGAGGAATCAGCAGAGACAGAAATAAGGAAATGCATTTACACCAGTGCTTTACTTGACTCGACTTCCAGATTTTATGGACCAACACATTACTTTAATATCTCATTTTACCTTTACTGCATTTCAGAGAGAAACATTTACTTTTTGTTCCATTATTAGTAATACAGCTGCATTGTCATGTTCATTTACAGATTAAAATACAACAAGAGATGTTTCATATTTTTAGGCCAAAAAAATCGTTAAAAAAAATTGCAGCATATTTTTTTCTGTTTAACTACAGCCTTACTACCATAGTACTCTATTGCTAGATAAAAGAGCCACGCCGCTACTTTAGTTGATATATTTGTTCAATATTGTTAATTGCGGCTGAAATCACGTAACAATTATAATAGACATTTAAACTTTTTTTTACATTTATTTTTGTACTATTGTATATATTCCAAAAATAGCAATCAATTATCTTTAAACAAGGAGAGCTGTATGTTAAAATATTCAAGATTTTGTGTCTATATAAATTGTTTAAATTAGATAGTAAATAGTTTCTGTGTCTGCCTATGTGTGAGTTTGTGCACACATGTGCTTCTATCATTGTCTTTCCTTCAGCAAGTAGATGGAAATACAATGCAGAGAGCTAAGATTTCTTAGACACTACAGACAAGTGTGTATACTCTCTACACAGTTTCCTTTGTCAGATAGAGGTGTCTCCTTTTCTATATTTAGAACAGGAAGGTCATCCCCAACAGAGAGGGAGAGGGAGAGAACAAGAGACAGTATTTATAAATAGAACCATGTCGACTATCCGTTACAAAATGTGAAACAGAGGGCAATCTGGACCTAAGACCTTAGCTGTACATACCTAACTGCAAAGAACAATATTAAGTTCTACACTGTTGTCGAATTGATTAATACTACTTTGTTTAAAAAAGTATTCTTATACGGGATCTAACGAGCTGCTGAATGTGTCTTGGAGATCAACATTTATCCAGGTCTTTTCAAATGTGATGTGATTTGTACCCGTTGATGATGTTGGAGAGTATTGCGTGGCAATATTATATCAATTCATTGCCGACAAGTATCGATATTTAGTGCTTCAATGGCCGGCAGGCTGTCTGTATTTTCACCGTTTTTTTTCTTTTGTCTGAGGCCTTAGTCGGCTCACTTTAAGAAATATACTGGAGACACTGGTATCATATGAAACTAGAAGATCTAAGGAATATATAGGCACCACACACACGCCATTACCCTCTCAGACCCTGGGTACCTTCATATCACTCCTTCTCCATCCTCTCACTTACCCTCTATCCATGGTTTAAGTATGCAGATATTGTGTGTGTGTGTGTGTGTGTGTGTGTGTGTGTTTTTTACAGTCATCTTTAGGATGTGAGTGCACGTATGAGTGGATCTGTGCCCTACTGCGGTATGTCAGGATAACGTATCGAGAAGTTGTCAAAATAACGCTGCAATGTTAGGCTTTTTTTATGTTTCATTAAAAAAAATTCAGAGCAGCGATGCTTAAAGTTGATATCAGTTAAGTTCAATTTGACTGAATACCTTGTTGGTTAGTCTGTGGGTTAGACTCATTGTGGAGAAATAAAAAGACTCAAGTGAGATGAATAGACAAGAGTATTTTCTCTTATTTGACAAAACAATTATTGACTGAATTTAATTTTGTGGACATAAAATGCAGTCAAACAGTTTAATCGTAATATATTGTATCGCAATACTCACTATATCACATAATGCTTAAATTGACAATAATATAGTATCGGGACTCAAGTATCGGGATAAAATAATATTGTGGGGCCTCTGCTGATTCCCATCTCTATTGGAGTGATACTCAAGCTACAATAAAATAATTGAATGTCACTGTTGTGCAGTCATGAGAAAACCACTTTTCTTAAGGAGCAGGGTTATGTATTTCATGTCATTCTACCTTTGTAAAAAGCAGTGCTGTACTAATAATATATTGAAATAAATACATTATGTAAAACACTGGATATACATAAAGTGTGCGTTTTGCAAGGGATGGACCTTGATGCACTTTTCACATCATACATAATCCAAAGTATTTGATAGTGTTCCTAAGATTTTGAGAATAACACAAGTAAATAATTCCTAAATAAAGCAGCATACTGATTTTTTTTAAAACCCCTGAGAGTACCCCAGCCCTCCTGGTAGGTTAGCAGAGGGAGGCCATTTTAAAAAGTGATGGATTCCTTTCTTGGTTCCTCCCATTAGAAGCCAGTTTTTGAATGACTGATGAGTGTGTGTTAGCACACAATTAGCCACTGTGGCTAATCTATCACATTTATTATAAGATTTATATGCTGTCGATTGGCAGTGTGATGTATGTCCACTTTTGAAAAACTAAATCAAAGGGGAGTTGTAATAATCTGTATCATAATTCATTGCGGTAATGGTTTTAGGAAAGCATTGGTTTTAAAATTGTTTTATGAAAGTAGTGTGAAACAGACGGGAGCTTTCTCAGCATGTTAAATTGAAAACCATGAGCTTGAGATGCAATAGGTTCGAATTTAACATGTCATGTGTCCCATTAGGTTTAATATTTATTTGTGAATGTGTACTTGTATCACAGTGTGGGTATGTTTGTGTGGTGTCTGCCTGTGTGTGTATGAATGTGTTTGTGTCAGGTGAGGTCAGGGAATAAATCTGCTGATATTGTTTTGTACGCATCCTGCAGTCTACCTCAACCTTTCTCACAGTTTCTCACCCTCACACTCTCCTACACACACACGTACACGCATGAATATAAAAAAAACACTATCTCACTTTCCTTTTAAACATTTCTTATATTTCCCTCCGTTCTTTTCCATTAATAATCACAATCTATCTTCCTCTCTCTCTCTGTTGTCCAATTTCTCTTTTTTCCACTTATCTTTTTTGCTCTCTCTCTCTCTCTCTCTCTCTCTCTCTCTCTCTCTCTCTCTCTCTCTCTCTCTCTCTCTTTCTCAGCTTTTCTCACAGACACAATAGAGAGGTATTGACCAAGTATGATCTCTCAACCTCTGCCTATTACCAATGTGCTAACAAGGCAATACTTAGCCTTCCCACACCTGGTGAATATATAAAAGAAACACATTTTAATGGCTAAGGCTATGATACATATCCCTGCTCAGCAGACAGGACTACTCTCATGGATGATGTATTACATCTAGTTATTTGTTGTTCTTCCTGTCAACCTTCCATAGACTACAGATACAAAAAAAAAAGCTTGGTTGCATTGTATCGTATAACAGACCTCTTTCATGTAACATTTGAACATTTAGTTTTTCAGTCTTAAAGTTTTTACAGTTTACTTCTACATGTTGATGCCTCTTTCAGCATTGTTGTGAGAGACATTTTTCCTAACTGTTCCCATTTCTTCCAAACACAGATTGCATCTCTTTAAAACACATTAAATTTAGAGGAAAAATAAAGGCATTAACTATTTTTTATCTTTTCAAATAAACAAATTTAGGGGACAAAAAGTTTATGAAAGAGGGCCAACCATTAAATGCATCTTTGTCCCTAAACCGCTCCTACAGGCAGATATGCTTGTGTGTATGTGTAGATGTGTACTGTTTATCCGAGATCATCACATCTCAACCACACGCACTAGCCATTACCCTCTCTGCCTTCATATTACTCCTTCACCATCCTCTCACTTACCCTCTATTCATTGTTTAAGTATGTGGATATTCCTGTGTGTGTGTGTGTGTGTGTGTGTGTGTGTGAGTGCACGTATGAGTGGCTCTGTGCCCTCCTGCAGTGAGTCCCACTGTAAGTGACAGTCAGGACACTAATGGCTTTCACACAGATTGACTCTTCTACACTCGCACACAAAAACCAGGAACATTTGCACATTGGCATGATGTAAAAAGTGCAGAGATCTATCTCCCTCTGTCCCCTCCCTCAAAAGGCGAAAGGTCAAGAGTAGAAGAGTATTCTGCATGGTAAACACAACTGCAGATCACTAGCTCAGTCTCAGCCTGTCTCTTTGTCTGCTACATAGACACAACATACGAAATACAATGAAAAGCTATATTATTCCTTGAATTAATTTTGTTCTTCCCCTGTATTTTTTAGTGATGCTGGAACAGTGAACATACATTTTTGTACTCATCTGTGAGTAAAATTATTTATTAATTATTTATTCTAAGGTGTGTTTTGGTGCTTAACATGATTTCAATGCTGCACAATTGCGGATCTGGTAAATAGGAGAAGCGAGAAGTTTTTTGCAGCATTTGAGTGCATATGAGTAAATACATGGATAACCTGTGTAATTGAGGAGGACCACTGCTGAAAGTCCCTGTGTAAAAAAGCAAAGTGTACACGTGTTGTTAACCCCCCTATGCAGGCATTTCTTACTATCTGATTACTTTAAATACCAGGAAAATACTGTACCATTGACTTTGGACCAGGTTTTTGTTTGTCAATTGTGCAAATGCTTTCTGCTGCCTCAAGACAGCAATGTGCCAACAATGCACCTGACCTCACTTTATTTTAAGACCAACACACTCATGAATGCAGAGATAGACAAAAGTACATTTGATACTTACACAACGTGGGTGTTGTGAGTTAAAATGACAGTTGCGTCAGTCTGAAACTTATAATGACCTGTAGAATATTGCTGTGAACCACTTTTTGCTGGGTTTAAGTTGGACCCTGAATGTATACAGCATGCACACATTCTGTTTTAGTCAGAGTCATACATGTGTGTGCACTTACTCCACCAGAATAGTCCGTGAGTCAAGCAAGGTAAGAGTTGGTGCATGGAGAGGCCCCGGAGGAAGCTGAGAGGTCAGCATAGTAACTTGTGAACTGTTGGTGCAGCCCACTGAAGTGCAAGCACTTAGTACCAATACATGAGTGGAGTAGATGGCAAGACCTGAAACACATCAAGAAACAGTAAGAGGCATACAAATAAATATTAACAAAATGATGCCTAAACTCTATGACTCAAAAACCTTGAATTACATCCTAAACCTAAGTTCTCTAACTTGAGGAGATTCAACTCTCATTAAACCCACCAAATGTCAGTCCCCGTTTTTACAAAAGCATTCATCAGTGTGCACACATCTCTCCTTTTAGCTGTTTTTCTTAATCATTGTTTCTCTTTCAGTGTCCATCTTTGCCTCAAAACTGTTCTCCATCTGTCTCACTGTGGCAATCTCGCTCTCTATAACACAATCTACTTTTGCACATACTGTATAATTACTACGTCCATAATCCCTCCAATCACTATGAACATCAGACACTCTGCATTATTAACCCAGCATGGATGATATGTGCTCTCATGCATTCATTAACTTACAAAAACACACACATACACAGTTGGGCAGTATGATGTTTTGCTAACCATGTGTATGTATGTGTGTGAAATCAAAAGTGATAATCTATTCTGCTCATATAAAATGCCATATAGGATTACTCTCTTGTGTTGTGACTCTGTGTACATCCTTGCATACGTACCCCTGTATGTCTGCATATGTTCCATTCAGAGTGTGCCTTGAGTGTGCGCGTGTGTCTCAGTGTGTGTATCTATTCACATCCCGGTGCAGCACTCTAGTCTCAGCAGTGTGACATGTGTTTCATACCTTCTTTAAGTCTATTTAATGAAAGCTTTCAAAGCAAATTGTGTGTATGCATGTGTGCCAATGTTTAGTGTTCTTTGTTTCTCTGCTGCTTCATTTTCACGTGTGTGTGTGTGTGTGTTTAGCGCTCTTTTTCAAAGTGCTATTCCCTTGGTAAAGACTGAGATGCTCTTTCCTCTTTCAAATGCTAATCCCCCACTCCATTTTGCTTTCCTTCACTTTTCCTCTTCTCTTTACACTAAGGCCCCATATCTCTCCACACACACACACACACACACACACACACACACACACACACAGACAGACAGACAGACAGACAGACACACAGACACACAGACACACACACACACACACACACACTCTTCTTTACCAGTGATGTTGTGTTGTCGGTCTGTGCCACTGTAGACCATTTGGTTGTTGTGATAGAGGAGGTACTTTGTAATGTCTCCATTAGGCCTTGAATTGGAACAAAAAAGTTATTATTATTGTAATCTTATTATATATAAGTTATACTATTTTGATATTAAACTATCTGTTGTGTAAAATTAGTGCATCTTTAGTCAAGGTAGGTTTGATTTACTTAAATACATATACTCACTTGATTGATTATTTTTCCAAATAGGTTGAAACATTTATAACAACATGCCCTTTAGTGAAGGCTTATGACAGAGGATCAGCTTTCTGTACTTACTTATTTAGCAACTAACAACAAGCTTCCACATAAGCAAAATTCCACTGACTGTGTATTGTGAATTACCTTGCTGGAGGTTCCCAGGTAATATAGATGGCTGTGGGAGATGAAACTGCAGCTGGAGGAGAGACAGCATCTGGAGCTGAAATTGTAAGAAAATCTTAATATTAGTCTGTAAGTAGTAGGTTACCTCAAATATACTGGCAAGAACTAGGAAAGTACACCCAAAGTGAAGATCTCCACCAGGTGTGTCTCCCTGCCCCCTCCAAAAAAAAAGAAGAGTTGAATCTCACTTTGTGCTTTGTGAGACATTACAGATACCAATTTCAGAGGGGAACAATTAATATTGCTGAAGATGTAAAAACATTTTGAGCTGGAATGGAAATAGATCTTATTTATTAATGCATTGTCTATTGATGACGATGCAAATATACTCAGATGGCTTTCGTAAACAAAGAACTTTGCCAATGGATATTTAAGATTGTTATAAATTATAGAAAATGTACATTTTCAAAACCAATTATAGAAATGATAACATATATACATATATATATATATATATATATATATATATATATATATATATACATATATATATATATATGTGTGTGTGTATTTACAATTAAATGTTCAATATAGAATATTATGTTAATATTAAACAGGAGAAACAGTCATTAACTTGAAAATGAAAATTCCAACATATAATGAATATTGCAATATTTACTACAATAAAGGCATATACCTTACAATGGAACACTAGATGGTGAGTCACACTTATTGAAGATAACATTCAATTGCATCAGATAGTACAGACTTTAAACATTATGTTTAAATGATAAAAATATTTATTTCATTTCATTTAATTGATGCTAGAAATTGACACAGCTTCGGACTACTGTTCAAAACATTGCAGAGACTGGAAAAGAACATTTTATGATGATTTTATGTTCCTTGATCTAGTGAAGAAGGTGAAACAAATGTGCCTGTGCTCACAGAAAAGTAAGAAATAAATGTGTCTACATGAGGTTTTGTGGGTTTGAAAAATAGTCTTTGTCAAAACAGAGTTATAAATAACTTCTTTGGTTCATGGTTCAGTATCTTAACTCTGCGCTCAGTGAGAATCAATACAGTAATCTGTTTTTTTTCCCTTTTACTTCAGATTGATTTTTGCTGTCTCTGCACTGACCCCTGCCGTCACATTATCTCCCCAACAAGGCCAGTTAGTCCAACACAGATTAATGTAGCAACTAACATATGAAGAAAAATCTTTCTTTTCCTCTTCCACTTGTTCTTTTCTTATATACGTAATCTTCCTGCCATGACCTCCCTGATAAGAAAAACGTTACTTTGTACGATCTGCCTTTCACTCAGTTTCAATGTGCTTTATTCTATTATCAATTTGTGTCTACTTCTTCTTTTCATTTCATTCTGATTTGTCCCTCTGCCTATGTGTGTCCAGATGCAGAAACAGTCTTAAATGAATGCGACTGATGAGGGATGGATAAAGACAGAGGTTCTGTGTATATATATATATATATATGATTATATATATCTAGATACACATACATATACTGTGTGTGTGTGTGTGTGTGTGTGTGTGTGTGTGTGTGTGTTTGTGCTTCACTGCTGTACCTTCCTGCGGGGTTGTAAGTCTCGATCTCAAATCATTATCATCCCCATTGTCATTATGAAGACTCTCAGTGCAGCCAACAGCACTACAGGCACTTACAGTGATAATGTATCGAGTGGATGGAGTGAGACCCGGCAGCACACCTGGAGAGGACAAGAGCATGAACATGTCAAACAGGGAGCAAGGCAGAAAAAACAGGCAGAGGTAATCATGTTCAAAGACTAACTCTGAAAGACAACCTATCCAACTACCAGTCAGACTGCGGAAGCCTCATATTAGCTTAAGCTGAACTTTAGAGTGCATTTCTTCAATGTACATACAAGCACGTGAGTACTGTTTTGAGACAAAAAATGTGAAAACTATCCATTAACATCAATCCTGCCGTACCTAGCTAAATGCATTTTACTGTCTCCATTTTAAGAACCTGTTGTTACTAATGTATGTATCAATCTTCTTCAACAGTGCAATTTAAATGCTTTCCTTGTGTCTCTGTGCCACTGTTGCTAAGCAAACTTGCGGGGTTTGGCACAGAAGGAGAGTCTATTCTAATTGTAAAGCTTCAGTTGTCTCTCTCTGATGTTTTTCGTCCTAGCCGTATGCCCTCTCCACTCCTTTCCTTATTTCTTAAGTCACTCTTTTACATCCCCTCTCTTCTCTTCCACCCCCTCCAAACCTCCTCACCCTCTGTGTCCGCTCACCCTCTACTTGTCTCTTTTCTTTCTCTCTCTGTTACCCATGTCTTTTAATTCAATTAGGGGCCAGGGCCCCACTCGGCTGCCATTACACCCTCATTTGCTTTCTGTGTTTTTTAGCCGTTGGTGTAATTCTGCAGTCAGGTGTCGAGGCCATCATAAATTAACAAGAAGCCTTATCACGGTGGACTTAATGTCTGGCAAAGAGAGAGGGAGGGAATGGGGGAGCACTGACAGAGACACTGAGAAAGACGGAGACAGAGAGCTCATCTTCATATTTGCCTGGAGACATGGTGGAGTGGATGAGAGGAGGGACGAATAGCAGCAGCGGACGCAGACATCATCATCATCATAAAAGATGAAGTGAGGAAAGATCGAAAAGTGAGCAACAGAGAGAGAGAGAGAAAAGGAGCGATGCCAGGGTATGACATCATTGGGGTAGTCCTGAGTGTCTCGTTCCAAATGGAGACAGTCTCCTAAAGCTGGGGACTTGCCAAGGAGACATTAACAGGGTTGCCTGGGACAGTGTATGTGTGTGTCTTTGTATGGAAGAAAGAAGGAAAGTGAGTGAAAAAGGCAGTGTGAATGTGTTTTCACTCAGGGCCAAAATGGCCTCACAGGTCTCACTAGATAGTGGAAGGAAACCAGCTACAGTAAGTTAACAAGACACCAGTTGAAAGTAAAGTTAAATTTATCAGATTTATAAGATTATCCATGTTTCACATGATGTTACCTGGCTTTTACTGAGCAAAACCCAGGTTTGTTCTTTTATTCAGTCTGTAGGGACCCTCAAACATTTAATAGCAACATTTGTTAAGTAGCTCAACTGAATGTATATACAGTATTTAACATATGAAAACAAAGTTTTATGGTCTTCGCTTAGTCACTTGATGATTTTAGTGTTGTCACAACAATGAAATTCATTAAAGGGTGCCCTTGGGTATTTGGATAGAAGACAAGCTTTTATTTAATAAACATATTGCTAATCTATTTAGAAAGCTCAAACTTTAGATTGGCTTTTATTTTGGAAATTAATCTTATTTTACTTGTGGAAAAAAAACTTGTGGAAGCAACTTTTTCTGTCTGTTATTGATTATGGTGACATGCTCAATATGCAGATTAGGAGTTAAACTGCGCTTACATGAGGAATGACGGGTCTGTCTGGTGCTCTTAGGATACGGCGATCTTTATGATCTGAAGCAATGGATAACATTGACCACTCAGACAACAGCATTGGTATATTTTTATGCATAAAAATATTGTTTAATTTTAATATGTTGTGATTTTGAATGCCTTCAACGGCAGCTGGATTCTCATGATATTACGAGATCACGCAAAAATCCCCAAATCAATTATTATGCAAATCAGGGCTTCAAGTTTTGTTATTGTGTCCGCACTACCACCCCCTCTGCCCTCAAAATCCTGTTATAGAAGCTCCAGCATAGAAGCTATTGGCAGCAACATGTTTGTGACAACACAGAGGTGACTGTTCACCCAAAACAACAATGGCGGTTTCTACAGAGAAAAGCGTACATGCTGAAATAGCATTGAGTGGTTTCTGCATGAATGTTGTGTAACACTGATACAGATGGTTCATCCAATCAGCTGCCAGGTATTTTTTGAAAGTGTTTGCCCTTTTCCATAGTGTTCTACGACGCCTTCTCATATGATTCTGTGTAACAGACCATGTGGCAGCGTCAGGATAACTTTTTGCAAAAGAGATTTTTGTTTTCTGTGGTATTTCCCGATATCATATCAATAAATAAATATGTACTGCAGGTAAAAAAAAATTCAAACTAACAACGGTTTGTGTGTGTTTTACCTGTGAAGTTTCCATTAGCCAGGTAAACGGCTTTGATAGGAGGTACTTCTGGCTGATCTCTATTGTAGGCCTTCAGCTCATATCTGTCAATCAGCCCTCTGACGTCTCCATTGGGTGGCACCCAGCTCACCTTGGCACTAAAGCCATTCAAGCTCTGCACTGTGGTCGGAGGTGGTACTGACTCAAGCACTATAGAGAAAGAGAGAGAGAAAGAGAGACAGAGAGAGAGAAAGAGAGAGAGAGACAGAGAGAGAGAGAGAGAGAGAGAGGCAAAATGAGTCAAGATGAGAGGAGACTGTGCAGTGTAGAACTGTGGATCCGAACAGGGAAAAAGATAAATAACTCTAAGTAGCAGAATAAATAAATACATAAAAACAACCACATACTACAATTAAACCAAGCAATACATAATAAAGCAAGTAAGAGAATCAAAGACAAAAGAAAAGAAAGATACGAGAGAGAAAAGAGGCTTGGCAGAACTAACGTAAAACAGACATTGCAAATAAAAGCAGAAATAGAAAATATAAAGAAGAAAAAGCAAAACAACAGGTCGAGAGAACATGAGGTTAAAGAAAAAGCAACCCCCATCTCTCTGTGTTTTAATAGGCCCAGTAAATCATACCTCACCATTAGCATAAATAGTATTTATGAGAGTAGTAACTTTTTCAGCACTGATTTAATACAGCCAGCCATTCATTCTGGGCTATATTTCAGAGCAATCAGCCTCCCTCCTTCTCTGTAGCACTCCCCTTCTTTTTCTCTCCGACACCCTCAGCAGTTCAGGATGGTCCCGCTCCTCTCCCCCATTCCTCTCTTCTTCTATGTCTATCTCACTCCTCACAACCTCTTTCATTTTCTGTTTGACTGTTTCCATCCATCCTTCCATCTTCCTTTGCATCTGTCCCCGTTTGAGCTCAGAAATAGGTTGTAAATGCTTACAAATTCATGAACCATCTACCTCCTTAATCTCTCTCATTCCAGTCTGCTGGGCTTTTTGGTTTTGCGCAGGAATGTACAGTATATTAAGACATAAAATAGTGCACAACTAAGAAGCTACATCATGCTCTATTGCCTGCAACCTTTTTGTTTTTCTTCTGTTAGTCATTAACATCTGTTTTGCCTTTTTTTTCTCACCGTCCTTCTCCACTTCAGCTATTCTTACAACTCCCAGTTTATATTAGTACTCCTGCTTTCATTACCAAGCCCCCAGGAACAATGCGGAGCTGTGAAGCCATTTTGACATAAAGGCCAAACCATGGAATTACAACTTCTGTCCGTCATGTAACGCCAAAAAATACTTTGTTCCATACAATCACATTGAGAGAGAGACATCTGTAAATCAGGGGCCACATTTATTTCTTATTACACCAACTTCCTAGTATGTACACTGGAATAACACTGAAATAAATCCCTATGTCCTACAAGTTGTAAAGTTACAAAGAGCTAAATTCAGAGTTATTTTCCTTCCTCTGTTCTTTTGAATGAAAGGGCAAAAGGAAGCGCTATAGTGCTAAATAATTTTATAGAAGTCAATTTTTTTCGCCACTGAGCAACTTCAACTGATATTGAAAAGGGCCTTGCCTCCAATATTGTATCCAGTTCTCTTTATAAATCCATGTTCAGTACACACTTACCTTGCGTCTTTTCTTTATCTCCTCCCACTCCTTCCCTTCTTGTCCTCTATCGTTCTCTTTTTCCCTCAGTCCTTGAGGTTTTTAGCATTTCCTCCCTCACTCTCCTTTATTCCTCTCCCTGGTCATAGCATGGTATACTGAGACCTACCAGTGTATCGTTCACCACTAACGAGCAGCTTTATATTACACAAGGGACCACACAGGCCATTCTGGGTTAACAGCCTTTTACTGGGATGCCCTTTATAGAGGCTTTATCAATCTCTCATACCGTCAGGCACATGTAATATCACTGGCTTTGGATAAGTCTCACATACTGTACAACAAAGGTGTGGTTTTACATTCAATATATCTTAAGAACAAAGGAAAACACTATAGAGCAAAGTCAACATGAGGGAATATTTACTCCTTGTCAACCAAGTTGCAACCCATCAGGGCAAAGTCGTACATTTGTTGGTGACTTTGTTAATAAAATGCTAACTCAAAGAAAGAATACCCAGCCACAGACACACACACACACACACACACACACACACACACACACACACACACACACAGACACACAAACACACACACACACACACACACACACACACACACACACACACACACACAGATAGATGCCAGAGGCTTTGCACTGCTTAAGGGCCTTATCATTCCCTGATACTATTAGAGTGTAACAGATAGAGGTTAGATAGAAACAAAGATACTGTAGCAGATATTACGTACAATGTGTACTCCGCCTTTGTACTGCAATTATACTTGTGGAGACATGCATAAGTGTCAATAGGTGTAACTGTTGTGATATCATCATATCTGGCTGTAAATTTACTGGTCTGATAATATACAGAAATGCACACCAACTACTGCCAGAAAGATGAGAGACATTTTACCTTTACTTTGGCTGCGTCCCCTCTGCCAAGGTCCTGTTGCCCAACCTCCTGCAGCCAAGGCCACAAACCTGTACAAGTACTCTTGAAAAGTGTGTTTTTGCAGATAGGAGGAAGGGTTTGGGGTGCACAAGGGACAGGGGAGAAACAGATTGCTTACACGAAGAGAAAATACAGTAGTGTTCAAAATAACAGCAGTCCAATGTGACTAACCAGATTAATCCAAGTTTTTAGTATATTTTTTATTGCTACATGGCAAACAAGGTACCAGTAGGTGCAGTAGATTCTCAGAAAACCAACAAGACCCAGCATTCATGATATGCACGCTCTTAAGGCACACTCTTAAGGCTGCAATTGGGCAATTAGTTGACAGAAGAAAGCGATTGCACTATTGTCAGAAGTCAATTGCGCAGTATATTCCTGCTATTTAAAGGGGCATTAGTTACATAGCAAGATGCCTACATAGGGTTAAAAACATTTGTGCTTGTTACACACACAGTGACAAGCTTTTGTTTCTCCCTCTCCTGACATGACTTTTTCCCCAGATTATGTGCCACTTAACTAGCAAAAGTGGAGTTGGACTTAAATTAACTTGTGCCATGCACTTTAGACCATGCGCTAACAATTGTTTGAATCTGGCCAGTAATGTTGGTTTATGATTAAATCATAGAACTGTCAAGTGCATCTTTTTGACAGATGACTCATCTTAAAAGAAAGCCAGACCATCATACACTGTTAGTACTTAGTACTGGATGTAAACATCACTGTGGCAGAGCCCTCTCAATCGAAGAACTGGCTGATGGTTAAAGATTATACTTATATTGCGATGTAGATACTTTTGATATGAGAAACCTTGACACCAGGAATCTCCCTTATAAGCTGTACTGATAAATACTAGTCAGGTCGGGCGTTCCCGGTGGCACACCTGGTAGAGCGCGTACCATAGAGGCATTGTCCTCAGCAGGCGGCCCGGGTTCGAATCCGACTCGGAGCCCTTTCCCGCATGTCTTCCCCTCTGTCTCCCCCTTCACTCTGTCCTATCAATAAAGCCCAAAAACGGCCAGAAAAATATCTTAAAAAAAAAAAAAAATACTAGTCAGGTCAATTAATTTAGCCCAATATGACAAATCAGTAAAGCATACAACACCCTCTGTCCTTAGGTCCTCGATTCATTTAAGGACCCTCTTAGCTCTCCAAAAAAAACCCAAAACATGCTTATACATAAACAATTATTTTTTAAATTATTTTTATATGCATGATTGCTGATTGCAAACTGAATTGGGTGCTCCTTTGATTTAATTCTGTTTTTTATTTACTGTTGCAAACAAGACTGGAGTACACAAAAAGTGTTGACAGTGTACCAGAGGTACTCAGGTGAGTGCTGTCTCTGTGTTAGTGTAGTTATATAAATGTACACTGTGCATCATTACCAGTAAAAGGCTGTAGGCTGTAATCTGTGGCTTGTGTCTTCCTCCCACTATATACTAACACCGAATCGTTTCCTCTGCAGTTGTACCGGCTTTCACTGGTGGGACAGCCGTCTAAGTAGACTCTAACAGAACGGCGGGAGGCAACAGAGAGATTAACACTTTGACTGACAGGCAGGTTTGTTTCATCACTTCGTATGGTAAGAGCCCTTATGCAACCTCCAAGACCTGTGGAAGAGGAAAGAAGAGAAAGAGAGTAGAAGGATGAAAGGGGGAGAAAGGGGAGGATAATGTTAGAAGAATGCATATTTCAGAAAATGTTGTGGAATGCATGTCTCCGTTTTACATTTTAAATTGTTTAAATAGGCACTTTCATCCTCCACTTTCATGTTTACAAATTAAATTTCCCATGCATGTTTGTTAAATCTGATACTGTAAACAAATACCATTATAATCACTATGATTCCTGGTTGGTAGACTCAATGCTGCCTTGGCCAGAAAGTAGAGCGGGCAAGTTACTGCTGAATCAATCATGACCTGCAGCTACCTATAGTCTCACTTGTTTAACTCCATAGAGGAAAATCAAAAACACAGAGCCCACAAACAAGCAAAAGCCATGTTAAACCAGTTTAAAAGCGCAACCTGCACCAATCGCAAACAAATGTCTTCTTGGTTGAACAGCTGCCATTTGAAAAGTACTGATACTACATTCTCACCGTGTTTATGACTTTGGCTGTTCAGAGCAGGATGTTTGAGCTCCATGGGCACGCCCCCAACGTATAATGGCGAATCAACCCTCAGCCTCACTGCTCCTCCCACTCCCTTCATCTCCTCTGCCCAGTCGTTTACTGCAGCAGAAATGAGCGAGCCGCGTTTTGCCAATGAAAGCTGTTTCCAATCTCCATCGCAGTAGCTAAGCCCCGCCCACATGCTGAGTTCAGTCACGTGACCTTCAGATGAAAGAATGAAGGAAAGGAGACCACCTTCCAGCTCCACCTTAAAAAAAACACCAATAAACAAATAATAAGTTCTTATCATGTATTTCTAAAGTTCTATTTGAGTATTTTCAGTATTTAAATTATAAAATTTGTCCGTGCTCCTGACCAGCATGTAGTCTTCAGTTTGTGTGTTGTATGTAAAGAACAACAGTGCATTTAGCTGGTCTGTTCTGAAATCCATAGAAATGTCAAAGTCCTGTCCTCCACTGAATATATCTTTGCCCATTTCCAGGTAACCTGTAACAAGGAGGAAATCATCGCCAAAAACTTGTCATTTCATTATGATGCTACGGACTAAAGAAAATAACTTATTTTGCTGTACTTGGTCTTTTTGTATAAATGGTCTGTAACCTTTTTCCAAATATAAAGTTTTGGTTACATTTGAAATGTATGACATACCGGTAATTTATTTCAAACAAAATATTTGATAAGCATTGTTACAAAGTAATAATGGAGGAAATGTTGAGCCTGATCTTTCACACAGACACCAATTAACTTATCATCATCATCATATTTATCAACATGAAACAACAACCTCATTATCACCAACATCAGCAGCAAGCATCTTATTAAGATATACTGTACAGTGCTGCCAGTACATTCGGGACATTTAAAATCCAGCTGTATCTGAGCACAGCTTGTTCATGAAAAAAGAAACACCACACAGCTTTTCTTTAATATCCTATTGCATACCACAGTAATGTGTGCATTGTCCTTGGAAGTAAATTAACAACATAATATCATCGTAACTATTTACATTATCAACAAAATATCCTACCGTGACCCAGGAAATGGGCTCCATCCACAATCTGAATAGGGCATCCCTCCCAGCTTTCATACACTGCCAACTTTTTTGTCGCTGTTGCCCAGTCCAGAGATTTCCATTCTTCTGAGGGGCTGTCTGTCATCTTAAAACTCACATCTCTGAGGCAACCAGAGAAACCCTGTTGCACTAGCTTCGCATCACCTGGTAAAACAAAAAAACAAAAAATGAATTCACTCCTGTGTAACCCAGTGCTGCAGCAACAACCTACCTTTATTGACACAGGTGGTAGAGGCAAGTTTAGCAAAACACCACTTTCTCCTTGAAGAATCAATAAAGTACAGTAAATAAAAAATTAAACAAGCTTCCCATGGCAAAAAAGGCATCAGATCCATTTAAATGACAAATAATAATTGATTTTAAGAGAGTTTGTGATGATGGATTTACCTGAATCCTCTCTTAGCAAAGTAAAGTCTTCAGGCAGTCCTCCAATGAATATCCCTGTGTTCTCACCAATAATGGTGCTACCGCTGAAAGCTGATGCACTTCCTAGTGGTGGTGGAGATAGGATGGTGGTGTTACACATACATTTGTTGGGGCAAAACAAGAGTGTGGAGTCAAGGGATCACAGTTAATATGAAATCAGATCATTTAGGGAGCAACAAGTGATAAGAGTAAAGGGAGGGAAAATAAACAAAGCAAACTAAAAGAGAGAAACGGGGAGCAGAAGGGTGAGACTAAGGGAATGCTCATGCTGTTTTTGTCCAGATTAACCGAGCAAGAAAGAATAGGAACGATATATCTGAACAACTGAAGAACATAAGAGTGCTTTCTGTGTGTGAAGCAGTATTTTCTAATCAGACACAGAGTGGCTGGGATTAACCTGGCTAATACCTCCATGCGGAGCTGGGGGATTTACATATATAGAAACACACAAACACTCACATACATACATACATTTCATTCTCATACTATTTACATCCAAGCAAAGGTGCACATCCTTTCATGTATATACGAGCAAAAATACACTTACACTTACACCCCCACACACAGACAAATGCACACTGTGGTCAGTATGAATATGAGAAGAGTTACCTCTGTATTGATTGTTTACAACGATTGTTCCCACGGCCCCTTGCCTTGTTGCTATGATGCTGTGCCATTGTCCATCATTGTAGCGGCGCCCTGCATCACCCTGTACACTCACAGCCACCGCTGAGCCCTACACACACATCAACACATGGATAGAAAAACCCATAATACTGGTAAGAATTTAAACACATATACATTAATGGTGTTGTGAAAACATCCTCTGACTATAGGGTCTTGTAATTATGTATCTTACGGTAATGGTTAAAGTAAATCTATGACCTCTGGCTCAAAATAGACCACTTTTCAAAGAGCAGTGAAATCGAACATGCTTACTTTGTAACATTTCAAATTATCGCTTCTTTATCCCTCTGTTGTGCGAACAAGGTTAGACATTAAGGATCGATGACACACATCATACACACACTACCCTCAAAAGGACACAAACATGCACATATAATCATCAAAGTGTTGTTACAGGGCTTTTTGCTACCTATTAAGTATGACATCATTGTTGTGATCAGCTTTTAGCAAGTGGGCAAAGAGTAATGTAGTAAAACAAGAGTAACGGGTATGTGCACACTCACACAAACACACAGACAACATATATCCACACACAGTCACACACGCAGTGATGAAGATTTAATGATGAGATCAATAAATGTATGAATGCCAGAGTATATCAGCCTCTGACATCTTTACTACCATTTCTAGACAGCTCTACTTAACAAGACAACATGGGAGGAGTCTCTACTGCTTTCTCTCTGTCTTTTACAAATACACACAAACACACCCTTATCCGAAGTGCTGTCCCTGCTGCTTTCCCACTTTCACTTAGTCTGCTACAGATTATGAAGATATCTATGTGTGTGTTTTTATGTATGTGAATATACACTCGTATGTATTCACATGTATACATGTAAGAGACAGACAGAATGAATAAAATGTCTGTGTTTAAGAATGTCTGTGTGTTTGCGCACTTGTGTGAGGAAAGGCAATTGTTAATGGAGACCCTTCCTAGTTGCCAATGTGGCCAGCCTTGGCAAACTCAGAAGCCTTGGCAAAATTCTCCTCTCGAATCTGGCAGGTGACTGGCATTCATTACAAGTTTAAGTTCAAGAGGCCTCTGCTTTTAATTGATTAAAGACAGGGAAATCATTGAAGTTCATGAATGCTACATTTCTTGTCTGGTAAACCAAAGAAGGAAGTGGACAAAAATATTGAATATTTGTGTGAGTGAGCATCTTCACAAGTACTCATGGGTAAAAAAGCAATCCCTTAAATAATGCAGTTTGCCACCAGGATGCCACAACTATTACCAGTCCTTCCAGGTTTGACTAGAAGCTACTAGTGTCAGCTATGAGAGAGCCAAGATGCATGGCTGGTAGAATAAAATACAATTTCTGTGTCTGCCACTTGTCTGTTTGCCCACAAATGTATTTAACATACAGTGACAGCTAACTAGTGAGTCTGTGATGAAAGCTACATGTGTATTACAGCACTACAGCCTGTGACAGACACTGTAGTCACCAGTAGCTACATACACATCTGTGTAGTGAGACAGCCCTGCATCAATAGAGTGTGTGTGTGTGTTTCGGCATGTGTGCTAAATAGTTTGTAACAATAACTAACTCCGATGTCTTTTCTGTATGACAGGGAATGTTTCTGAGTGTCTCGTGTATTTCAGTGTAGTTTGTGTGTGCGTGTGTGTATTAACTCACATGTGCGCATATTTATGAGCATATCACTTTCCTGTGTCATGCTAAATTACCCCCCTGCACTGGTAATCCCATTAGGCCAGCTCAACAGGCTAATAGGGGGAAGTAATGGGCCCAGCTATATGTATCTAGGGGAACACTAATAAGCCGTGACACCACTCCCACTGTTAATTACCCCAAACTAGTCTAAACAAAGGAATCAACCCAGTTGGAGAAGACACATACGCTCCATTGCACATTGTGCAGTACACATAACCACAGACACACATTAACACTGCAAGTCAACAAGGATCCATTCACTGACATACACTCCTTTGCGCACACAGATACATCCCATGGTTACATTTTGATGAGGGCTTTTTGATAACGAGTACTGGATAGTGATGAGGTAAAGTGTAAGTGTGTGTGTGTGTGTGTGTGTGTGTGTGTGAGGGTGTTTGTTTGAGTGTGTAATTAGTTGGTGGCCTCATGGAAGTATGTGTAATCATCTCCCATCATCACTTTCATCATCTAAGTCGTTGACTCTTTAACCCCTCTACATGTGTCTGTATGGATGGATAAGGGAAGCAGGGCGGTGTATGTGTGTGTGTGTGTGTGTGTGTGTGTGTGTGTGTGTGTGCAAGGGTGCAAAGCTTAATTAGCTTGCAATTGGTATTCACGCGTGGTGACTGCAGGGAATGAGTTAATTGCAGTCCAATTCAAACGTTGACACACTTTCAAAGTTTTTTCCCCTCTCCCTGTCTCCCTGACAGAAACCAATGAGGGGCTACAGATCACATTTATTAGATGAGAGCAAGTGAGAGAAAACGGGCGAGAGACAGAGAGAGAGAGACAGAGAGGGAGAGAGAGGTGGATCTGAATTAAAAAAAAGAGAAAAAAATAGGTGAAGGTGAGCAAGCAAGTAAAGTGGGCAGAATTGAATAATAAAGTATGAGGCAAAAACAAAAGAGGGAATGTAGATGAAAGAGGTGCATGAGACTATAAAACAAAATGGGTTAAATGGCCACTAAGGACAACAGAAAATTTTAAAATATACAGTCCCCTCCAAAACTATTGGAACAGCAAGGTCAATTACTTTATTTTTGCTGTACACTTCATCAAAAGATGAATATGAAACAAGAAATCAGCATTTCAGCTTTTTTCCTCCAGGTATTTACATCGAGATCTGTTACACAACTTAGAAGACAGCACAGTTTGTAACTGAACAACACAAGCAAAATATAGGAACAGATAGACTTAAACTAGATTAAAGTGAATAATACTTAATATTTAGATGCATATCCTTTGCTTGCAATAACTGCATCAAGCCTGCAATTGACCTCACCAAACTTTTCCAGGCTTTCACCGCAGCCTCTTTCAGCTGTTGTTTGTTTTTGGGGTCATTGTCTTGCTGCATAATGGAGGATCTCCAGATCCATTTAATTGCATCTCTCTTTGAAATATAAACTAAATCGGCAGACAAAATGTTTTTGTAGACTTATGAGTTCATTTTGCTGCAGCCATCATATGTTACCTCATCAATGAAGATCAATGAGCCCGTCCCAGAGGAAGCCATACTAGCCCAAGCTATGACATTAAATCTACCGAGTTTCACAGATGAGCTTTTATGTTTGGCATCATGAGCAGATACTTTCTTTCTCCACACATTAGCCTTTCCATAACCCATAAAGGTTATTCTATGTCTCATCAGTCCATAAAAACTTATCCCAGAGTTTTTTAGACTCGTCTCTTTACTTTCTGGCAAATTCCAATCTGGCCTTCCTACTCTTATTGCTAATGACTGGTTTGCATCTCGTAGTACATTTGTTCCTCAAGTGTTCAGCGAATGGTAGATTGTGGCATCTTTACTCCTGCCCTCTGGAGGTTGTTGGTGATGTACCTGACAGTTGTTTTTAGGGTTTTTCTTTACAGCTCAACATTGTTATGTTTCTATCATCAACTGCTGATGTTTTCCTTGGTCTACCGGTTTGACATCTGTTGCTCAGTACACCAGTGGTTTCTTTCTTCTTCAGGACATTCCCAATCGTTGTACTGGCTGTTGGCAATGCTTGTGCAATTGCTCTGATTGATTTTCTATCTTATCTCAGCTTCAAAATGGCTTGCTCACTGCTAATAACAGGTATTACTTTAACGGTAGTCAAGCTTAATGGAGACACTTCTAAATAAGTGGAAGCAGTCCCAAAACAAAAGATGTAAAGGGCAACACCCAAACTTAATCTAAAGAAAAAAGAAAGAAAAAAAATGGAATGTCTATTTTGGTTGATGTTGACATCATACTGACACACCACTTTGTCCAATCAGCCTGTTGGTGGCACACTGGCCTGCCTTTTTTGTTGGTCGCATTACTAAGCAATAATTTATATTATTATGCATGTCAGTCATTTTCCCTCATTTTTGATCATTTTACAAAAAAGTGAGAAAAAAAGAAAAGAAAAAAGAGAGAGAGCAAAAAGCAGAAAAAGTAATGTACCTGTGGGTCAAACAGAAAGTAGGGGCGTCCATTTTTGATCTGAATAGCCAGGAACTCTTCCTGACTTCCTGGAGAGAAGGCACAGAGCAGCAGCCCGTCTGGGGAGCGAGTCTTGAAATTCAACTCAACACCTGATACAGTGTAAGAGAGAGAAAGAGAGAGAGCAAAATATTACTGAAATGTTTTTTCTCAGGAATGTATTTTAAACAGTCTCAATAATGCTAACAACATTATGTCATGTTTTTAATTCATATAAACCACTTAAGCAGCACTTAAACATTTTAAACTTTCTGAAGCTGTTATCAGGGCATAACTCAATAAGGGACTTGGGGTGTCCGAGTGTTACATCTGACCATTTAGACATCACACCTGTTCACCATCTAACCCAAAGCAAGGCAAAATCTCTGAATGAATGGTGTTTATAGGTATAATGTGCAGTATTTTCTGACAAAAAACCCAAAAGAAAACACTGTATAGACTCATACAAAAGTAATCTCTCTAAATCATCATCAGTTATGACCCAGTATCTGCAGAGGCCCTGCCTACTGCCTGTATTTTCTCTTTTCTTCTTGTTTTACAGTGTTCAGGATATCTTTGGGCATGACCAAAGAGCCTTTGGGCCCCACGAGTGTATAAGGCTCAACGAATAACAGCATCCAAGGTGTGCAGCCAGGAATTCCCAGGTCATCAAATATCCTGAGCTGGGGAAGAGGGGCCACTTTAAATGCTGCAACTGACAAAAGTTACATATAATGCCTTTAATTTCCTAGTCACTTTTGTGAAAAAAGTAGTTGTAAAAACTGCTAATTGAGTTTTTACTGTTATCAACACTAAATTAAGAATTAAGAATTCACAGGGCTTGTTCAAATCCATAAGGAGAAGGTGTTTAACACCCAAAAATAGCACTTGCAAAATAACGCTACAGTATAGGGACCTAACCCCTCATCAGAGCTCCTTATTAGGCCAAATTATCACTTCAATTTTTAAGCCAGTTATTTATACAACCCAGTATAACCCAGTTTTAAATTACTCAGATGACGCCCAGGATGCTATTCGCTAATACAATAAATTAAACAATTAAAAGGAATACAACTGAATACTTGAGCAGGTCGTAACCGACTACTGCTTCATTTTAAGAAACTGTCCTGCCTCGTTGTTAATGCACAGTGTGAATCCAAGCTTCAGCAATGTGGGAAACTTGTGGACTTACCTCGAACACAGAGAGAGCGAGAGAGAGAGACAGAGAGAGAGAGAGAGAGACAGAAAGAGAGAGAGAGAGAGAGAGAGAGCGAGAGAGAGAGAGAGAGAGAACACAGAATTCCTCCAGCGTGCTGTCTTGTCATGTTACTATGGATCAGAGATTGGATCTTAATCCGCTACTAGATTCACATAGCGACACAGAGCATGCGATTTTACGTGTGCGTTTCCTCAGCTATGTCTGTCTCTGTAGGGAACAGAAGTGTGGGAAGATCTGAGGAGTTGAATGGAGGCTGTCCAGGGTTCATCAGAAGAAGCCGGTGTTTTCAAAATAATTAGTGTGTGAATTCACTTAACATGAGAGAAGTCAAACAGTTAAATGGCAAGATCAAGATGAATACAGATTATCCATTTGAGAGACCCCAGTTTTCACACTAGTTTAACTGAAAAATGCCTTTTCTGTGTTGTGTATCTATATCTAGATCTATATGTTTTATATGTTATGCTAGCTGTTGGTAACAAAAATACTGTGATTTGCACTTGTCAAGTCATTTCAATCATTTCAATACAATATCTTATGTATCTCAGACTGCTTTTCAATTTGCATGACAGTATGTGTATGCTCACTTACAAAAAATAAATTAAATAAGTTCCCATTTCAAGGGGATCCAAACCAATTTAACAGTCCTAGCAGCAGTTACCTGGGTCAGAAGGACTGATCCAAACTAAAAATACAGATGCCAATTTCAATGTATGCACAACATACATATCAGGGTCCCCATTCGGCATGAATTACATTAGCAAGTTGGACAATGAAATAATGAGCTCTTTTACACAGAGACTGTGCAATATTGGCGTCATGAAGGTCCACTGTTACACTGGCTTTGTTTGTTTTTTACACTGAACCAAACAACCCTATCGTGTGATTTCAGATGGAATGTAAGTGTCTTCTTTTAATGGTCTCATTTTGGCAGTGCACTTATGTATTGATTATTAATAGTGCAGAAAATGAATACCTTTACCGCGGCTAATGTTTCTAAAGAAGTATACAAGACAATAAATGTACAATAACTGTGGAAATAGTACACAGCTAAGGCAAGAAAGATATGTTCTTTACATTGAACTTGCATTCTATACATCAAGCAGGCATCTGTCATTTACATTCATGACCTTGTCACCACAGAGATGAGTGAAGTCATGACAGATACCTGACATTACATTATCCCCCTTTAACCTTCTCTCCTATCTCTCATTCCTTCCTTTCTTTCCTCCCTACGCTTTTAACCTTCCTCCTTTTTTTTGACCTTTTCATTCTGTCTTTCTCCACCTATTGCCTCATCTGAATGTTTTCTCTCCTTGCATCTTCAATTTTCTTTTAACCTCTTTCACAAGCAACTCTGCTCCATCCCATGTATACAATATTCCTATTTGTTACCCTAACTATGGTGTAAACAGTTATCCCTTGTAAAATAGACTTCAGATAACACTGAACTGTGATTTGTGCAAGCTCACATCAAAAAGGTAACAAAAGTACTCTATCATACACACACACACAAATGCAGCAAAACTATTATTCCTTCCTCATCAGCACAGGAGTTCATATACATCCATCCATTATCCTTAACCCCTTATCTGACCTGGGGTCGCTGGGGGTCGGAGCCGATCCCAGCTGACATTGGGCGAGAGGTGGGGTACACCCTGGACAGGTTGCCAGACTACCATTACCACTACCATTTACACACTCAGTCTCATCTACAGGCAATGGGAGTCACCAATTGAACCTAAGCTGCATGTTTTTGGACTGTGGGAGGAAGCCGGAGGACCCAGAGAGAATTCACACTGACGCAGAGAGAACATGCAAACTCCACACAGAAGAGCTACAGGCCAGAGTCGAACCAATACACCACCATGTAGCCCTTCAAAAACATTTATACACTAAAAAAATAAGGCAAAAGGCACCGTAAATGCGATACAGTACATGATGTTTGTGGATTTGGTTAAGGTGGACCCAGTACTCCAGAATGTGAGTTTCCTCATGCCATGCTGTGTTTATAAGGAAACCATTTTGAATAAATTATTCAGGAGGTCCAATCCAAGTCTCACAGTTGGCAAACAGTAGTAATAGTGTTCAGGATAGTTGATAGTTCTTCTGTCCTTATTTGCAATGACAGAAAGGTCAAAGTGACTATTAATGTATGTGTGTATGTGCATGTATACATTATGTGCTGTATTGATCTTGGTTTTTTACAAATAACTGATCATTCTGGATAGTATATGTTGTTATATTAACATCTGGAAGAGATACAGTTAAGGTAACAATAGACAACTGTTGGTGTTGCATATTATGAACAGCTTCTTTGTTTGAGTCAGAGGAACAGAGCATCAACACATTCTTGGCCACTGTGTTTGGTCCAATTGTACAGCATCTAAGTGACACTACTCGTGCTCAGCATTACTTCCTTCAGATTTTCCCACAGGACTTGTGCTACTTCACACTGACAACCACTTTGGAGGCATCAACAGACAAACCTGAGCACACATCCTGACAGGTGTCCCTGTTACACATACAGAGTACATGCAAGCGCGCACACACACTGACACACACAACACTTTCACAGTGCAATCACACAGACACAAACAGGAGCATGCACTTGTTCACCTGTGAGGGCAAAAGCCTCACAGAAACAAACATGGTCAATCTGACACTCAGTATACACAAACTTTTTCAACAACAGGCCTTCACACCTCACAAGTACTGCACATGTTAAAGCAGTTGATACACACGTGATTGTAAACTAGAATTATTGCCTTTGTATGAGGCAGTTGTTTGCCTTTGTCAATCAGATAAGTTGCAGTTTACATCCATGTCTGTCCAGACTAATATGACAGCAGACATTGCTTCAAATATGGATGTTGCTGCAAAGAAGCTACACATTCTAAAATGTGGATGCTTTACACACATCTTCAACCCAGCTGCTCGGAAGATCTATACAATCAACAGTTTTGAAGTGGAAATTTGTGTGAATTTGTATTCACATATTTTGCATATGAATTATTATCTATGTCAAAGTGACCATGACCTTTGAACTTCTGAATCAAATCACTTCTTCCTCCAATCCAAGTGGAAGTTTGTGAAATTCCCTCAAGGTGTTCCTGAGTTATGGCATTCTTGAGACAAATTGTCACATAAAAGTCTCACCCAAAGTAATGAACCACTTTTTTAACCACTGGTCCAATATTTTCCCCAAGTAGAAATTATAATGGCTACTTAATGTAGGTTCACTTTTCATTCATAGAAAAAATAAATAAATAAAAAAGAAGCAAATTCAGTAAACAAGAAAAAAAAGTCATGAGGCTAGCTAGAGGACCATTGTGTCAACATGTGAATTGTGCTGCCCTGCAACTACAAATGACTGTCATCTGAAGAGCATACATGTGTTCACAAAGTGCTCATTGCAATCTGCTCATTTGGTTCTAAAATTTCTTGCAGAAGTGAACATTTTGCCTCAACAATCTGTCCAGTAACTGTGAAGATACATTGCTCTGGTTCGAAGCGATGAGTTAAAATCATCAACCATTTTTAAAATGGCATGTGATGGCTAACTGGACTAGGCTGTTGGTAATCTATAGCGTGGAGTGCAGAATAAAAAGAACACGAAGAGCATGAAAAAGGGATGTTTTCCGAGACCTTTTTTCAATAACCATAACCTGTGTTGTTTCACAGTGCTGTTGTGTCAAAATCTGGAAGTTTCTTTCATGAATGATATATTACTTAATGTACTGTAAAGAACATTTTATGACCTACAAGTACATAAAACCAATTATACTCACACCATCAACTCTAGGGTTGTTAAGTGAGAGAATTATATTGTTTAAATTGAGTCTTTTGTAAATTTTAATTGAGGGCTGTTTTAAATGGAGTTTATTGTTCATAACTGTTCCCATCTCTCTGTGCCTAAGTGAACAAAGAGAAAGAGGATTTATGTTGTATTCCACAACATGTAACATTAACAAGTAGCAATATCCAGCCATTTACACCTTTAAGTATAGTCTTATTTATTAGGTAGTATTGTTTCATGTGTTATTGTATTGTTCCTCTCTCTGTCTCAGTAAACAGTGGAGGTTGTGTGCAATCATCTACACAACATAACCTGAATAACTCCAGTCATGTTAGCTCTGTGCTGGCATTAATCAGAGCCTGGCGTATTAATGAGAGCGCGGCAGCTAGCTAATTACACCCATAGATTCTGCAGCAGCCCATTAAATATACAAATGACAGAATTAAAGAGCCCAGCCTCTTCTGATTAATCTTTAAATGGGGAAAAACTAATGATGTCTGTGCAAACTTTCCCTTCACACATTTCTCCCCCTCTCCTCTCAACGTCAATGCCTGGCAATCAATCATATTAATTAAGGAAAAATAATTTGTATCATTTAACATTTCCCTCTTTCCTGCTCAGTTGCTGCAGTGGTGCTGCAGCAATGTACTGTATTTGACGAGTCTGGAAATTATCCAAATGTATTTGTTCCTGCATTCATTTTTTCTTCTTTTTTTCCTAACCTATGTTTCTGATGTTTCATCGCTCTTCATTTGCTGTGGTTTGTAGAAATACATCTGGATTAGTGAAACTATGAGCAGGCCATCATCGTCTTTTCAATCAGTGCATTTCAGGCTGAAATACTGAAGAATAACAAATGAGGAGAGAGGCTTTTATAATCTGTTTAGAACCAGTATCCTTAATTCAAAGATGAACAAGGAGAGCAGGAAGTCACATTGCAGCTCTTTAGATACGGAAGCATTACAGATAAGATAAATGGACTAACATGCATTTATGGAAACAAGCACTTACAGGGTATTCATATCATAGGATGATTGCATATGGTTATAATTCTGTTTTATCTAAAGTAAGATTCAGTGTGGTAAATATTGACCTCAAGTACCCTAAATTCATTCAGCATTAAGAAGCATCGTTAATCACAAGTGAGCAGACTTATCATTATGGAAATATCCACTTCTATCACAATAATTGTGCATGGAAAAACAACCTATTTGGCCAAAATAATTTTAGTTAAGTGGCCATAAAAGGTCAAGCAAATGGGCAAAGATCATGTGATTTTAGATGGAAAAACACATCTTGATTCTAATTAAGATTTAGCAAACATAATATTGACTCTGCTCGAAAATGTGCCTTTAATTCACATGTTTAGGAAAAATAAATCCTGCAGTAACAACCTGAATAAACAATTTATGAAAACAAAAAAATATTTATATTCCTAAAATGGTGCATAATGTTGATGATGAAAAATGATGATCTGCCATTTACTAAAGAAAGCCCCCCAGGATCTTCTGAAGTAGTAATACCGCTGTTGAAATGAAAAACCCTCATATGTAAAGAAAAGTTTCCTCAAGACTCGACAGAACCTCCTTTCAAGCAATGCATAATCTAAAATGTGTGGCTTTTGCTGAATTAAATATGATGGGGTCTTGCATTATGAAACTGAACAAAAAAGACTGTGCAAAGATTCAACTCATAAAAATTTTAGTTGTCATTGGCGGAGTTACTAGGTTTCCATAAGACATCAACGATTGACGAGTCTCTCCTCTGTGATCAATTGACTCTCGAGGGGGCATTACACTGCATTACATTCATAATCCAATTTGGCTTTGATTTGTTCGCTGTTCCATGCGCTTCGATGGGAATAATTGTCTGTAGATGATGCTATTAGTATTGATGGTTGTAAAAGGGCGATGGTTTGAGGACTGCCGACACATTCATGGTCCAGAATAGATCCGGTCTGAAAGTGATTGTCTGATCCATTACCCTTTATGAAGGAGGAGAGTGGAGGAGATGAGAGTCACCCCTCAATAGCAAAAATCATCATCTATTTGCTGGTAGCATTCTATTTACCTTTAGAGCATGAAAGAGCATAGATGAGAGGAAAAATCGTCATTTGTTGATTTGGGATAAAAACAAAGCATGAGAGAGCAATGAACAACAACTGTGAACCACGAGCAAAGATAAAGAACAAGAGTAAGACAGCTGTTTGGGTTTACTATCAGACCCCAAAAAAGTGTGCAGGACAAACTGGAGGTCAAAAATGTGTTATCATAAGAATAAAAACCTTATATGTGATCTTTATAAATCATCAGCCAGAAAAGGTATGTTGACTACACATGCAATGTTCCAGCCATACCGTTTTTCACATTCATACACATTCAGGCGACTCACATTTATAAGAACACACAAGAGTGTATATAATCTCAGTTTTAATAGCAAACAAAATTGCTATTAATTGTTACGTTTGTGTTGAAATTAGAAGAAATTAAAGATCTGTATGCTCGAAGTAGAATGGTGTTTGCCTCAGTATAAAACAAATATATTAAGAAACTGACTAGTGTGTGCAATGTGAATTTTTGCTGAATGACTGCCTAACAAAATCAATACATACTGAATTACAGAAAAAAATAGTGTAAAAACATGGTTTGTTTTCATCTTTACAGCAAGTCACAAAATCACATAATTTTATTCTAATAAACAGATCACTTAAGGTTATTATTGTGACTTAAACAAATCACTTTTTTAACTTACTTTACAAAAATTGTGTGTGTCTGTGTGCAAGAAAGTATCATGAGGGCAACTAAAATGTCACACTTACTGTACACTCTTTTCAGTACAAACTGTTTGGGCTGGAAGCTCCTAATATGTCAGATGTAAAATGAAAAGTAGACATTGAGGGTGGCTAACATATTAGGTTATTTTAGATAGAACAAGATTATGTGACCAACACAGGGAGCTTTGTTGACTCAATTACTGTATAGCTGATCACGGTCACATAAGGATTACAGATAAAAACTTTTATCTGCACAGTCAGGATTTTGTCACCAGTTTTTAAAAAATGGTTTGCTTACCATTGTGAATTAATTCTTTACATTTTATTACACAGTTTTAACATGGCTTGGAACTGATTTTATCTAGGACCTAAAATTATGTCCACACAGAAAGACTGAGCTGGTGATACAAGGTTTGAGCAGGACAGTGAAGTAATCTCAAGTGGCATCGAAGAGCTTTGCCCGCTCAAATCCCACTGATTAGTATCAGCAGTCATTAATTATGAGCGTCAGACTGGGTGATGTTCTCAGATGAAGCAGAACATGTTTGGCTGTGCAGCTCAACCCTCTAATGATGCTGGTAAACAGAAAGATAATTGTCCTTTAAGATGACTGGGGAAGTCATTCTAAAGGACTGTCACTAGAAGACTGAGAGACCGCAGTGCAATCACTCAACAACACAAAAACATACTACAAACACAGGCATGTATGCATGGGCACATAATCACACATGTACAGTATATAGCAACAGAGTGTTCCTTTTCTGATACAAACACAGAAATCTGCATTTAGCTAGATATACTTTTTTACCTGTGAAGTCAGTGTTGACAGGCAGGGTGTCATTGGGAAACTGGTAGTAGCTATTTCCTGGGAATCTGGTTCCTCTGACAACAGGAGCTTGTGGGTCAGAGAGAGAGACGTCTGTCCTCTCCAACTAAAGAAGGAAGAGAAATATCTTAATATTAATATTATAGCCATTATAACAGTACCTATTACAGCAACTATACACAAATCTTAATTTTGATACAGATGCAACCTGTATTACAACCTCCACTTTCAACCTCTCCTGTCCTTTCCCCTCTGCCCTGTGTAAACTGTTCAGTTGAGGTTTGACAGACACACACAGACACAGGAATTCTGACCTGATGATAAAGACAATAATGAATATCTGTACAAACCTTTGTGTAAATCCATCAGATAGTTTTTGAGATATTACGGTCTGGGTCTGCCCTACCTAAACCCATGCTTCCAGCATGTTAGAATAGTGCTAAATTACATTTCTGTAGAGCTGTCCAGCCCACACATGTACACCGGGAATAGCTTAGAATATCTTCAAAACACACACAAAAACAGGCCTAAAATAATGGCAACTGGCATATACTCAGCGTATGAAAATAGATAGAGAATATACTGCAGACCTGATATAGAGGGTGTGGTCCATTGAGTTGGGCTGGGGGGTCCCAGTCTATCTGAATGGTGGTTTCATTTACTGGATGTAATTGAGGCGGAGACAGTCCTGTTGGAGCTGAGGAGAGAAAAGGAATGTGAGATTGCGTGCCGACTCAATGTAAATAATAACAATAATTCCTAATATTTCAATCAGATTTTAATAACATGTTGTTTTGTAACAATGCTTTGTTTGTTAGATGCATCTAAAATTTGAGCACACAGAAACACATTTATCACAACCAACACAGTCAAATACATTCTAATGTTGTAGTTGTACTCATTCACAAAATAATTTTATGATCTTGATATTTTTTTTCAGTAGAAAAATGTCTTTAGCTCATTTATTTCATACCAACCGTATGTCTAGACTGCACAAAAGTCCAATTCCATTTAATAGAGGGTCAATTTAATTTTCTTCTTTCACTTTAGATGTTAAATTAAATGTCCCTTTGAAACACACTGGCTGCTACTTGAGCCGTAGCTTCAACATGTATCATAAATAAATCAAGTGGAGACTGGCTGATATGGTGAGAGGAGATATATAGGAATGGAGAGAGAAACATAGCGAGTGATGGACTGGTGTAGAGATAGGAAAGATGTGCATGCATTAAGTGTCATTCCATCGTTGTGTTCCTGTGTGTATGTGTGTGTGTTTCAGTAATGGTCTAAATGGTCTGTGGTAGGAGTAAATTAGCTCTCAGTGACACACATGTGGACCATCTTTAGTGTGAGTTCTAATAGAGCTCTTAAAAGGGAAGTGGACAGCTTGTCTTAGGCGGCTCATCTTGGCACATCAAACCATAAATTATTGCCAATCGATAGCTTACCAGTCTATTGAAATTGAGCTATGGTGACATTTAGAACATTGACTGTGCCACACATGCATGCACGCACGCAGGCACACACACATGCACACACACACGCATGCAAACTTTTCTCTCCAGATTATTCCATTTCTCATTCTAAAATGTTGTTAAAGTTATTACGAGTTGTTTTACTTTAACAGTAAAAATCAAAAGTATATGTTTTTCCTACTTAGTTATTTGTGTCTGGGTGTGATCAGTGAAAAGTCACGAACAAACATTGTAGAATGAATGAAGCATAGATGGAGGAGAAGTTAATCATTTTAGCACAGGGCTACCAAGAGCTTTATGATCTGTCCCATGGACAATATTTTAATGTCAGTGTTTTTTTGCCAGTTATCATTGTTCAATGTTATTATTATTAAGTCTTTGCTGGTTAGGGTCGCTTAGCCTTATAGGAGCAACCTGCCTCAGTGCCTGTTAAAGTTGGCACAAAAAGTACACAAGGTGAACACCTGAAAGAGGTGTATACAAATCCAGATTTAGGGTAAAAATCCAAAAATGTTGTTACTGCATGAGGACCAACATATATAAAAATGGGTAGCTCTACTTTGTATTGGTGAGAAAAAAAAATTCTCGATTGACTAATTTTCTTTGCTTATTTAATCATATACAGCATCATTGAGTATACCTGTAGCAATTACTTGGAGCCATAGATTCGAGCTTTTACAACCAGTCTTCTTTCTATCAAACTTACATATCGCAGAAAACACTATACTATATTATATATACTATAAACTTTGACAGACTTCAAAAGACAGAAGTGTGTGTGTGTGTGTGTGTGTGTGTCTTTGTTTGTCAGTGTGTCATATCAGACAGCTTTCCACTCTAGCGACGGATGGGATTTTAATGTGTGTCCTGTATTCTTTGCGTATCGTGGATTCATTTATTGTATCTGTTTGTAAATTCACTGAAATGTACTTAACACTATGACACGTTCAGTTTGACGAAAGCCACTTGCCTTATCATGCGAGTGCTCAAACACTAACGTACACCCACACACAAGGTTAACAGTCCACCAGAAAGGTTAATTTTAGCTGCCGACATGGTAATGAAGCAGCTAAATCATGGGCCAGCTCCCAGGAGCAATTGTGCATGTGTGTGTGTTTTCTGTTTTTACAGCGACTGACATGTCTTAACAGGCTCTTAGCGTACAGTTACACCACGCACACAAGCACACCACTTATTGACATCGCGATCCCTTGCCATGCATATTTCTCTCCTCAAGAAGGGCCTCAGGCCAATTATGCGTAAATCAATAAAGTTCCTGTTCTGTTGAGTGGTGTTACAGTGTGAGTGTGTATGTGTGTATGTCTCTCTGTGTGTATGTCTTGTAGAACAAGCCTTTATGGATGTAGGATACATAAAACATCACCATCAGCCCCTGATTAGCCACTCACTTTACGTCTTGATCGATAACTTTGTGGAAAGACACACACATTGAAACAATTGCAAATGCATCCACACACATGGACAGAGAGCTCTTTCCTTGTGTCGTTACGTCTGTCTTAGTGTGCACGCTAATGTTCAGTCATGTGCTTTGGTGTAACTCCAGTGGTTTCGCAGATGCTGTCTGCTCACTAACAGCAGATGGTAGCTGGCTCTAATGGCCCAGCCTTATGTGTGGTAGATTTATCAGTGCATCAGTACCACGCTCAAGTACACCCTACCAGGAGGACCACTTAATGTGATGATCCTTTCCTCCAAAAACAGTTCAATTCAAAACTCACAATGTTCATTTCTGTAAAATATAACTTCAAGACAAATCATAGAAGTTTTTCTTCAGATTTCTTTTCTAAAAACAGGGGCCAAAGGCTACAATTTGTTTGGAGAATTTCAGCGATGTGGTTTTTACTACAATAATATAGATTCATTTACAAGAAATCATGATGTATCATAAGTGATTGTGAAGCAAGAATAAATCCAGAAAAACTCAGAAAAAAACATTATAGAAGGCAGCAGCTTTTCAGAAATTTCCATCGTCTCATGATTATAGTTCAACTGTTGATAGGTTACAGAGGGAAAAATGTTTTGGTGCACTAAGGAGGTATGCGCCTACTGATAGCTTGGATTATGCTATTTAAAAATATTTAATATTTTGAATAACAATAACTCTAATATTATAACTCTATGGTTTTTATATGCTGTACAAAGCTGCAACCTAAGTTTACCACCCAATGGAGTACATGCTATACAAACATTGAGATAAATAAATAAAAAACACATTAAAAAACGGCATATGCCATTATCATTTCTTATAGTTGAAACAAGGGACATCTTTGGCATTGGATGAAACAAAATGGTGGCAACAGATGTGGCTGTTAAAAATACATTCAAAAAGTCAACTGGGTACAATAAGCCATATTGTATTGTACTGTATTACAGTCAAGAGAAGTCTTTGGAATCACTTGAAATAAACATTGTCTCTGTGTCAACAGATG